>NC_081342.1:51720077-51745806 GCF_029784015.1 Lycium ferocissimum | reverse complement strand
ATATAAAACTATAGCTGACTACTTTAAGAATTCTAACATAAAGAAGTGAATAAGAATCATAAATCATGCTCGGAACTTATGAATAGAATTACCCCAAAGCTCATATCGTATCTTACTTACGTCTAGGATATGCCAAGAGAAAGAAGGAATAGGCTTTACATACCTTTAGCGTTTACTCGCAACACAACAAGTATACGTCGCCCAATAGTACCTCAACCTATATTAAGACGTCAAGAACTACGGTTAAGCTACGAGGAGATTCAAAACATATTCTAATGTTAGTAACTCCTTTCTAGATAATTAGACGACGTTTCACTTATATTCAAATCAACCACATACAACCAAGCCAACATCAATAACCATACGTTCAAGTACCAACCCGAGACTATTCAAACAAGACTTCGAGGACACTCAGACAGCCCGCACAATATTCCAAACAGCCCAACCAACACACAATACAACATATAATCTTCCAAGCTCAACAAGAACAACAACAACACATTAGACACTACCCCTAACTAGTAACTTAAGGATGCCCGATAACTTCACGAACGCCTACGGACATGCCAAACAAACCATTTACGTTTATTATACATTCCTTAACACATTCTTTTCATCCAAATTCATGAACTATACCAACAACCACACGTTAACAACATTATTCACATAAATACAAGAAACTATACTAACACCATATTAACTTCTACAACAGCCCACAAACAATTACAACGCCAACTTGAACCATTAAATACCTTTATTCTCATCACAAAATCCATAACAACAACAACCAAATATGTTATATCCCATATTTTGTACATTGGGACAATCCGAGTTAACCACGATAAGTTAGGGATAAGACCATTCCGAGATATGAAGTCGAGACTTTTAACTACGATCTTGTTTTAAGACATAAGTTGTTTATGATTTTGTGGCATGGGATATTAAGGACATTTGGGGTTAAAAGTTAATTTTGGAAAGTAATTATTTCATGAAAAAGGGAAAAAAAAAAGGCAAAAGGGCCAAGTTATGGCGGCTTGGCCACCATGGTGTGGGCCAAGGGCCACATGGATGGCTAATATATGTAAACAAGAGATGACTAATTAGTCATATTCCTCATCCTCAACACTTAGAAAAATCAAGAAACTTGGAGAAAGAAAAACAAAGGCCATTCGGCCATAGTTGCAAAAATTGAGGTCCAAGAATTGATCAAGAAAAAATAATTTCTTCTAGCAAATCAACCAATTGGAAGGTCCTCTTTAACGTGGTGTAGTTGTTGGAACAAACAAAACATTCATTCTTGCAAGAACAAACCCTAGCCAAGTGGTGAAGTTAAGAGGAAAAGGTAAGGATTAATCTTCTTTTTCATATGTTATGGATGATTTGTGTATGTTGTAGTATGTAGAAATGGATGAAATTCATGAAATATTACATGTTGAAGTTGAGCCGTGAATATGGGATATTGTGTATGGCTTGTAGCCGTGTATATGTGGTGTTGTGTAGGAGTGATGAATTAATTCTATTTATCATGTTTGGTTGTTGTAGTGTGTTGAAATGGATGGAAATCATGAAACTTGTGTGTGGTGGTGATGGCGAAATGGGTCATCTTGTATGCTGAGGAATGAATTAATTTTGTTTAGTGTTTTGGTTGTTGTTGTTATGGATTCCATGTTGATAATGAGAGTTTAATGATCCAAGTTGAAGTTGTAAATGTTGTGGGCTGATTTGGGAGTTAACGTGATTGTGGTGTAGTTTTCATATTTATGAGAATGACATTATTAAAGTGCGGATTGTTGGTGTAATTCATGAATTTGGGAGAGAGGAATGTATTGTTGTTGTTGATCTCGGGTTTGGGGGTGTTTTCGGGTGAAGTGGTACATTGGTTGGATTGTTTGAAATATTGTGGGAATTGTTTAAAGTGTTCTTGAATATTGTTTGAATGGTTTTGGACTAGTAATTGAACGTGTGAGCATTGGTGTTAGTTTGATTATATGTAATTGAATTGAACATAATTGGAATGTTGTTGAATTATGTAGAAAAGAGTTATTAGCGTTATAATGCGTTTTAAATTGATTATTGATGTTGTTAGTGTGGTTGTTGGTATTGTTGTTGATGATTTGGCCGAGTTGAATTCTCGGGGTTGTTGAATTTATAGGGGAAATGCTGCCCAAATTTTTGTAGAAGTAAGTGCTAGTTTGGAATGGAATTCCTAAATGCATATAGCTAATGTTTGGTGTCGATGATGTTGTTGTAGATCTTGGGGAGTCCGAGGCTTAGGTTTGGTTTAGCTTTGAGAGTGGACGAGGTATGTAAAGCCTAACCTTTCTTTCTTTTGGCATGTCTTAGTTGTAAATAGGCTATGACACGAGCCTTGAGGAAACTCTACTCTTATGATCCGAGCATGTCTACGATTCTTATTCACCTCTTAACGTTGGCATTCTTAATGTAGTAATATTATGGTCCCTATGTCTTTGGTAAGATTGGATTTCAAATATTGCATAAGGATTTTGTCTTTAAAGGATTCTACGTCTAATAAGGGCCGTAACTTTTGTAGACAGAACCGGATCGCCTCGATATGCTCGTAGGAGGTCCTGTAGCGTATAATGACTATAATTTTCATAGGCGGGATCGGATTGGGTTGATGCTCGTCCGTGGGTCCCGCGACTTCCCTTTGTATAGCTTCAACGACTTTGTGACAGAACTTAATATAAATATCACCCCGATCTCGAGTGTTGATTATTTACTTATCTATTGAGTCTATGATGATGATTTTATGCATATGGTTACTCACGACTCTGCTCGTGCATATGGTTGTTACACTCTTTCGCCGAGTCCCGGGCCGGTTATGTCGTCGTGCGCACTATGTTATATTCCGGTGTTATGCTGTGTTATGGTTCACCGAGCTCCTCGCTAGAGGGCCGGGTTCCGTTTATATTTGGTGTTATGCTGTGTTATGGCGTTATGATGTGTTATGGAGATATGTCGGGATACGGAGATATGAAACCTTCTGGTGTTATGCTGTGTTATGGCGCCAATGACAGACGGGCGACCATATTCCTTGAGCCCTATGCATCATTTGTGTTTTAAAAGTAAACGTTTTGGTATTTTGGATATTATACTTATTTTTAAGCGTACTCGTTCGATTATGATTCTCACATCTTTGTATCTCTTGCTTTGCATACTCGGTACATATTCGTCGACCCCTTTCTTCGGGGTTGCATTTCATGCCCGCGGTACGACGCCCATTTTGGTGATCCGCTAGCCTAGGACACTTATTCTCGCTATTGGATTGCTCCCTTGTTCCGGAGCCTATATTTTGGTATATACTCTTCCGTTGCATATGTATATATTTATTCGGGGGTACGGCGGGGCCCGTCCCGTCATATGATTCGTTGTTCTGTTTAGAGGTCTGTAGACATATATGTGGGTTGTGAATATTTCTGTTCGGTTGTGTTCGTATGGCATATGTTTTGGGCGGTCCCATTCGCCGCGGCAGCCTTGTCGGCTCGCGTTTGTATATATTTTGGGACGTTGCGCCATATGATAGCCTTGCTGGCTTCTGCGATATATCATTGTGTTTGCGACAGTTTGAGACAGCGTCTGATATTTGTATATGTATAAGTTATCGGTATGCGATTCTGGTTAATGAATGTGTTTGGGTGCCCAGCTCGGGCACTAGTCACGGCCTACGGGGATGGGTCGTGACAAAATACTAAGTAAAATTTGTTCACCATTTCTACACAAAACATCCCCTACACGGTTTCAACACCAACATACATGGTTCCATGAATTTCATCCATATCTACAAATTACAACATGCTCAAACCACCCTTAATACATGTAAAAGAAGATTAAACCTTACCTTAACACTTGACTTCTCAACTTGGCTAGAATTTGTGAATTGCAAGAATGAATATTTTGATTGCTCCAATGGCTACTTCACGTTACTAGGGACCTTCCAATTGGTTGGAATCCTTGAAGAAAATTAAATTTTGATCAATACTTCAAAGCCTCAAGCTCGGCCAGCCATGGCCGAGAGCTATCTTCTCTCTATCTCTAAATTTCCTAAGTTGTGAAGATGATGAATGAGCTCTTAGTCATCAATTAACCTTAAATATGGTTCCTACAATTTGGACACATGTCCCACTCATGGCTTGAGCCAATCAAATTTGGCCATGCCATGGGTGGGGCCCACACGGCCACTAATGGCCAATTAATGAAATAATTAGATTTTTAATCCCACTTAGTAATCTAATCATGGTTAATTACCCCTAATCTTCATTAATATTTCCATACCAATTAAAATTTATAAGCAACTTGTGCATTAAAATAAAATCGGTGGTTAAAAGTCTCTACCTCGTATCCCAAAATAGTCTTGCCCTTAAACTTATCGCGATTAGCTTAAAATATCCCAATGGACAAAAATACGGGATGTAACAATTGGTAAGCCCAAAAGACATGACCAAGAACTCATAGTGACCATAGCGGTTCCTGAAAGTTGTCTTTAGAATATCCTCTACTCTAATCTTCAACTAATGATATCCTGATCTCAAGTCGATCTTAAAGAAGAACGACGCACCCTGAAGCTAATCAAACAAGTCATTTATGCATGGTATCGGATATTTGTTCCTGATCGTAACCTTATTCAACTGTCGATACTTGATACACATCCGCATGGTACCATATTTCTTCTTCATGAACCACACGGGAGAGCCCTAAGGGAAAATAGTAGGTCTAGTGAACCCCTTGCTCAACAAATCCTGCAACTGCTCTTTCATCTCTCTCAACTTTTTTCGGAGCCATACAATAGGGCAGAATAGAAATAGGCCGTGTGCCTGGCCCCAAATCAATACAAAAGTCTATATCTCGATTAGATGGCATACCAGGCAAATCTGTGGGGAAGACCTTTGAAAACATAATAAATACAGGTACCGCCTATATCCACACTCGTATCGCGGATATGCACCAAGTAAGGTAAACATCCCTTATCCACCAACTTCTTCGCCTGAAGGAACGACATAATCTTTTTGGGAGCAGGGCTAGGAGTACCCTTCCACTCTAATCTCGGAATGCCTGGCATGGCTAATGTGATCATTTTTGCATGACAGGCTAGAATCGCGTGATAAGGACATAAACAAATCATGCCCAAGATAATATCGAAATCCACTATGCAGGGATCACCAAGTCTACCTAATTTCATAACCCATGAATGTAACCACACAAGAATGATATACTTGATTTACTACCACAGAATCTCCGACAGGAGTAGTGCCACGACCCAACCCCGTAGGCCGTGACTAGTGCCCGAGTTGGGCACCCATACGCACTCAATAGCCGAAATCAGCATACAACCAATCTATACCGACATAGAAATCATACGTGGTTCCGAACTGTCACATACAATATATAAACTGCACCATAGCCGGTAAGGCTGTCATAATATATATAACGTAGCAAAGCATACATACACGCAGCCGACAAGGCTGGCACGGCGGATGGGCCGCCCAAACACCACTTACTCAACGCATCCGAACCGAACTGTACATGACCCACATCTATGTCCACAGACCTCTAAACAGACAAACGGAATCATATGACGGGACAGGGCCCCGCCGTACCCCTAAGCAAACTCATACATATACAACGGACAAGTATATACCCAAAATATCGGCTCCAGAACAAAGGGAGCACTCCGAACAGCAGAATGGAAATCCTACGCCGGTGGATCACCAAAACGCGAATCTGTACCTGCGGGCATGAAACGCAGCCCCCGAAGAAAGGGGGTCAGTACGGAATATGTACTGAGTATGCAAAGCAGAAGATATAGTAACAAATCCGAGTCATAATCAAAACAGAGGTACAGAAAATGAACATAATAACCGAATACCAAAATGTTGTCATCGACACGTAAGTCATGCAACGTAGGTGCGAAGATAAATGTAATAATCAGAATGCCAACACGCTTACTTCTGAAATACAGATCATACATATACATATCGAAGAACATCATAACATCATATCTTATCATATGAGCTGACATTAACCGACTGATCAAAATCCAGGCTGTCAAAATCACATATACACATACCGCGGTCAAGCACCCAGTGTCAATATCACACATATACACATACCGCGGCTAAGAATCCAGCAGCAATGTCACATATACCTATACCGCGGCCAAGAATCCAGCGGTCAATATCACATACCGGCATACCGCGACCAAGAATCCAGCGACAATATCACAGCCCGTGGTCAAGTATCCAGCGGGCATTATCACACATACCGGCCCGGGACGCAGCGAAAAATGTAACAACAGAATGCACGAGCAGAATCAAAGGTAGCCAAATACAGTTTAAAACATTACAAAGACTTAGTAGGTTAATCGAAACGAACCATCGTTTATAGGCCAAAACAGTAGTCAAATCAGATTTTTCGCTCGAGCGTCACTCGGGAACATATCAAAATCACATACGTAAAATCCTTATTTCAGACTCAACAAACAGATAGGTAATCATACTCGGGGAATTCGGAAAGATAGTCATATTGAATTCTTTCAAAAATCATCGAATTGTACAGAAAAAGGTCGCGGGACCCACGGACGAGCGTCAGCCCCATCCGGGCCCGCCTACGAAAATCACAGTCATCATATGTTACCAATTCATTATTACAAACTCAAAAGATAAGTAAACTGATCGTACTTGAAATCAGGATAATAGTCATATCATATTTTTTCAAAAAAACCGTCAAAGTACATAAAGAAAGTCGCGGGGCCCACGGACGGGTGCCAATCCCATCCGAGCCCGACTACGAGAGTTGGGGGAATGTTATGCCTTATGAAGTTACCTATTAGGTTTTAGGGCGATCCGAGCTCGTATGCGAAAGTTACGGCGTTTGAAGTTCGGGACCTCTTTTAGTAGCAAAATTTCTTATAAGACTTTTGAAATTCAATCATACAAAGACACATAAACCATAGCTTGTCCACATAAGGGTGCCAACATCAAAAGCAAATATGACTCATAAACGTGCTCGGATGTTTAAGAATAGAATTACCCCCCGAAGCTCATATCATATCATAATTTAACCATATCTAAGACATGCCAAAAGAAGGAAGGATACGCTTTACATACCTCGATCGCTTTCAACGCTAATCCAACTCACGCTAGTCCAACTCACACTAGTCCAACTCAACTTATGGCTCGGGCTGCCCAAAGTCTACATAACAAGTCGTAATATGCCAAACATTAGCTAGAGATATTTGGGCATTTAATTCCAATTTAACCCTTAATTCTACAGAAATTTGGGCAAAGATTTCCCCTGTAACTAGGCCACCCCGAGAATTTAACTCGGCTAAAATCAACAACAACAACAACAACCAACCTAGCAACATTTATAACCAATCCGCAAGGCAATATAACATTAACAACTCTCTTTTACATCATTCAACAACTTTCAACATATTCGATTCAACGACTTACATTCAAGCCAACATCAACGCTTGTACATTCAATTACCAATCCGAATCCATACTAACATCATTTAAGAACATTTCAAACAATTTATACAATAATTCCAACAATCCAACAAGGCTCCAATTTGCCCAAAACTGTCCCCCAAACCCGAGACACACCATAACACACTTCTCATTTCCAAATCATGATTTGCACCAACAATTCACATTCTAACAATATCATTCTCATAAATATACAAATTACATCAAATGTACAATAGCCTTCAAATCAGCCCATACAATTTCAACATCAATCTTGAGTCATTAAAAGCTCATTTCCAACATAGAATTCATAGCGACGACGACTAAAACATTAAGCGACATTAATGCGTTCTTGTCATATACCATGACCATTTTCGGCCAACACAACTTATATACATATTGATGATTCTTATTCATCCCTCCATTCCACAACAATCACAACATACTAACTAGACATTAATTCATAGTTTCAACACAACACAACACAATACAACACACACACACTTACACGGCTCAACACTACATTCACAACCTCCACTCCAACATGCCATTTTTCATGAATTTCCTTCATTTTAACATACTACAACATACATACAACCTTTATAACACACAAAACATAATCAATTCTTACCTTTCTTCTTCAACTCCACACTTTGCCTAGGGTTTGCGATCTATACAACGGATGGTTGGATGACCCGAACAACGCTTCCACGCTACTTAGGAACCTCAAAATAGTGGGTTTGCATCAACAAAATATTTTTGGAGTGACTAGTTTTTGACTTGGTTTTTCTCTTGGGTTGGCCGAATGCTCAAGTTGTTGTTCTTCAACTTCTTGATTTTTTTCTAAGTATGAAAGATGATAATTGTGAAGACTTGGTCATCTTTTACACCTTATATGAATAATACATGTGTCCTTGGCCCACACATGTGTTGGACCAATTAAAATTGTCCACAATTTGTGTGGGCCAAACTCCAAGCCACACGGCCACAACAAGGAGAAATTGCATGATTTTCAAGTTCCATAAATTCCATTTTTGGTCCCAAATTTTCCTAATTGTTACATGCAAACAAATTCATGCATAACTTATGTCTCAAAATAAAATCGAAGGTCCAAAGTCTCGACTTTGTATCCCGGAATGGTTTTGTCTCCAACCTATCATAATGTGCAAAAATGCGGGATATAACAAGTAGAGACATCAAGTAGATCAAAAATCATATCCAAACCCGTAGAGAAATATATAGAAACATACGAGAAGTAGAGCCCGGATCAAATAATACTAAAGCTGCCTGATGACAGACCGAAATAGTACATGTGATACCTGCATCAGAAGCCTACGCCTCTAGTCTATCAGGAAAAGCATAACAATGAACCTGTCCGCCCTCAGACTCTATACCTCCACGGACATGCTGGCTCGCATGAGTTCTACCCCTTGCTGACTGAGAATTGCCCCTGCCGAGCTGATAACCCCCTCTCACAGACTGATAATCGCCTCTACTAGGCTACGAACCACCTCTATTAGAAAATCCACCTTTACTAACTGATGGTGCTGAAACCCTGGGTATCTGAAATGGAGAGCCCTACTGAGCTCCTTCCTGTTTGGTTCTAGGAAACTCTCTCGTGAAATGCCCTGGGTCACCACAGTCATAGCAAATCTTGCCCATGCTGGACTGCGGCAGTGATGCAGAAGAATCAGAATACCCTTCACGTTCGAGTGTTGGGTGTAAGAACCTCAAGAAATCTGTCCAGAACTGAACTCACTAATTGCAGAAGGGCCACATGTTAAAACCTGAAGGGCCAACTGAATGGGGCAGTAAGAATGATACTGATGACTCTTGCCAAAATGGCCCTCACCCCAAGAAGAAGAACCACTGAAGCTACCACATTTGAGAATTCTCTTATCCTTAACCCTACTATGAGCCTAAGGCCTCGATGACTCGACCTCTATGGAATGATATACCATGGCCTGGAATAAACCCCCAGAAGCTACTAGCTAAAAGTTGCCAACTTCAACGAAAGTGTCAAACCTTTGACGAACCGCCTCACTCTCTCTGCCTCGGTAGGAAGTAACTGCACTGCATATAGAGCCAAGGCATGGAATCTAGACTCCTACTCCATAATCGATAACCCTCTCTGCTCTAAAGCGGTGAACTCATCCCTCCTCCTATCTCTCAAAGTCCAAGGAACATACTTCTCCAGAGAAACCTGATAGAAATGGGTCCATGACAAAAGAGTCGACCAAGATGGTCGACAATCGATGTAAGATCTCCACCACATTTCACATCCCCACGCAACTAGAAAGGAACATAGTCAATTACATGCGACTCCACCATACCCAACTTGTGAAGCCTCCTATGACAATCAATAATGAACTCATACGCATCTTCCTCAAGGGTACCATTAAAACTAGGAGGCTTCTGTCACGACCTAAGTCGATGAGTCGTGACGAGTGCTCGACCTCTACTAATCAAGCACTCATAAACTCGAATCTGAACCTCACTGGACGACATGGTGGCCCATATATGACTTATAACTGAACAGAACACTTTTGTAAAAATAACATAATAAACTATGCGTAAGGAGCTCACAACCAACGCATATATATACATACGTGCTGAAGATAACAAAGGCAAGCCGACTAGGCCGCTACATATGCTGTACAACGAATATAGGAGCCGATAAGGACACATAACATCCCATCTATATACAACTGTCTACAGACCTCTCTGGGACTCCACGTCTTAACCATATATACATGTCATGATAGCATACCAAATGAACTACAGCCCCGGACCAAGTGGAGCACAGTGACTACTGCTGGGTGGAAATCCTACTGAGCTGGACCGCCTCTCTGATAACCTGATCCTGCGGGCATAAACGCAGCCCCCCGAGCAATAGGGGAATCATTACAGATAATGTACTGAGCATGTATGGCATAGAAGTAACATAAACATAAGAATCAGGAACTGAATCTGAACTCAAAAAACCAATTGACTATCTGTATGCATCTGTATGACTGAGTGTTTGGAAGTATTTACATAAATCTGTATACTGACAATGCCTCTGTGGGCGCATAACATGCATTCTCTCAATGATAATCATGCTCATGTATATATATAGGTCATAGTGCTGAGGAACGTTCAGCCCGATCCATTATTTCATATCCTATCGGCCTCTCTGCGGCCATCATCATCATATACATTGCTGTGGAATGTGCAGCCCGATCCATATACCATCATCATGGTGCACCAGTTGATTAGGTGGTAGTGCGTATATAACGCCTATCCTTTTCCCCATACCCCATATACATATAATATACGCGTATATAACGCCTTCTGGTCACCGGTCAATATGCATATGTTTAATAAATGCAATGCATATGTAAGATGAAATAATAAAACTCTCAGAATAATATGATGTCACACTAACTCTGGTGGACAACTGTTGAGCTAGCATTACTAATACATGAAATCTCAAAACCCATGAACAGAAGGAACATAATAACAGGGGTACAGGATCATCAAAGACTGAAGTACTCCTACTGCTTCTAAGAGTAGAGTAATATGGAAGCTCGTTTACTCACTTGTTCGTTCATATCATAGGGTCATGCCCAAAATGAAAGAAGGGACAGCCTCAACATACCTGGAGCTTACTTCTCGACTTTCCAGCCTACTTCGTGTCTTGAGATCTACTTAAGATCACTCGTAGTCTCATAATCTACCTATAAAACCATTCACACTATTGTTAGGATCATCGTCACATGCTTGTCTTAAGCATTCAAATTAAACTACTTTAGAATCTGCCAAAATTCGGGCAGCATCTCTTCTGTTTCTATCCCTAGCCCGGAATCACAATACCAGTAAAAACTACAATAATAGCAACACCAATATCAGCAGCATCATCATCCATACTAATATACTCAATAAAATATCCCATACGGTTTTTACCCAATTTCTCAATCAAACAAACGACTTTACGAAGCTTTAACCACTAAATCTCCATAACATAATTCATAATATCAATAATAAAGAATATCCTTACCTCAATCAAGGTTGGAAGAGCTTGAAATCTTGTCTATCCTCAATAGCTTCCTTTGTTCCGTCAAGATTTGATGTGTAGAATAAGAACTACAAACTCTATATGTTTCCCGAGCCTCGTATATAGTTCCGTTACTTTAATCCGCTCACAAAATGATCTCTCAATTTTCTTTGGGCCTCCCAGATGGTTTTTGGTGAAAAAGAGGGGAGAAATGAGGCTCAAAGACCAGATTTTAGTCTTATATAGGAGTTGAAGGTCGGTAGCACCAACTTAAAATTAACCCTGCTCGATCGCGCTGGGAAGTGGCGCGTTTGTGTTGGGTTGGCTACCACTCTTCTGCCCGTTCGCGCCCAGTGGTGACGCGTTCGAGCAGACCAATTCCCTGGCCTACCGGCCAGACTTATAATATCCATAACTCTTTACTCCTATGCCGTATCGACGAGCGATTTGTTGCGTTGGAAACTAGACTTAATGAACTTCCATTTAGGCTTTTGTTTCACTTCAAAACTCATCATATGCTATAAGATATTCTTTCCCCAACTTGGCTAATACATTGTTGTTCAATATAACACTCATCTTCTTCCCAAGCCATACTAACTCAACTTCTTCAACTTGTTTCCATGATATACACTGCCCCATTTCCCTTTGGTTATAGCCGAGCTCGACCCAATAAGACCGTGACCCGACCCAAGAATGAGTTTAAGGGGGGTAACACCCCTTATTTCCATCAATCAACAACCAAACGAGCCTAAGGGTTAAGGGGAGGGTTTCTTGTGAAACCCTAGCGTTGCCTCCCCTTTCCTTTTCCTCTCTCCTCATCACCATTGCCTGAAATGGTAAAATGGCAAAACAGACAATCACTTTATGCAGTCGTGGTTCAACAATTTAAGGAAAAGGATTAAATGTTTGCCTCCTCTCTCCACCAAACGCAACCCAAATGAGGTATAACCCCTCTCTTCTCTTACCTTTTTCTGAATTCATGGTCAAACAAGGACGAATCCCTTAATGGGATTTGTTTTAACCTATTTTGAACCATGGATTTTCATTGGTTCATCTAGAATCGGACGGATTGATCCGATTTGGGTCAAATCTAACCCTCTATATGTGTAATTATTTGAATCCCAGCCGTTGCATGTTGAATTAGAGAGAAAATTTCTAGAAATTGAACTTGTCCCACATCGGTTTGGGATTAGGTTTTCTCAAGTTTGGGGGTTCTATAAATAAGAACCCCATTTCTACCATTTGAAAAGGACCTGGAATATCGAATACACAGATATCCACAAAAACTTGAAATACTTAGGATTTTTATCATTTTTGCTTGAAGATCCTTAAATTTTCCAGTTAGTCTAAAGTTTTAAAATTTATTTTTTCCTTTCTCGTGTGTTTTGGGGTTGAGTATTAGAGGTGAAGGGAGTGAAGATTCTTCCAAGTTCAATCTCGAACCTCGACTTTACTCACAAAAGGTATTTTCTCTTTTTTTTTTTTAGTATTTAATGCTTGGATATTCATGTATTAGCTATGTGTTAGTTTGAGTGATTAAGTGTTAATTAGAATATTGTTTAATTGTCATGTTTAATTTAGTTATGTTAAACTGTTAGAATAGTTGTAGGTTTGTTAGTTAAATATAGGTATGTATATGCCAGGAGATAATTTGCATAACTCATATCTTCTCATTAGTTGTATTTAATCTGATTTAAAGGTTTTTTCTTTTTAGTCTTATCCCTGTGTTATTGAAAATCTGTAACGACGTTCCTGGTCGTTATGGAAAATATAGGATCGCCCCACCAAATAGAACCTTCCCAAGGGTAGAACAAGCTAATAGAAACTCGATTGTATAAGTCTAAGAGCTGAAAACTTGACTTGTTGTGATTGTTATTTGATTGTGTTGATTCCATCAAGGGGTGACGTGGAAAATTAGAACCCCATTGGAAATTCCGAGGCCACGGGTGAGTTTTTATGGTATTTTTATGTCTATGTACATGTTTTGTTTATGTTTGTGATGCGTCGGATGAAATATTGGGTTGGAGAGTTGAAAATATATGAAAATTGCAAGCTTACTGCCTCAGTAGTACCGCTGTGGCGGGGGGTGTACCATTGCAGCTGTACCGCTGTAGCAGTGAGCCTTCACTGCAAGTGGTCAGTCGGGTTCCATTGTGTCTGCTATGGCAGGCACGGGACCGCTATGGCGATGTCTCTATACTAAGGGTAGGCTTACCATGGCAGAGGTCAGGATTAGTGTGGTCCGCTATAGCGGGCACTTGGCCGCTATAGCGAGACCGCCGCAGCGGCATAACAACCGCTGTAGCGGTCGACGAAAAACATTAATCGTGTTTTAAACACTTAGTTCCAAATTCTTTATTCATAAAACTCCAAAACAGTTCCCCACAAGCACCTAGGGCAAGTTTCTAAGCTAGGGCAAGAATATTCTTGAGAGGTAAGTCTCAACTATCCCTTTCAATCATTATGTTATCATCTTCATGATTATCATGCCTTTTATGGGTCTTCAATAGTGAATTAGTAATAGTAACCCTAGAACCTAATACACCTTCTATAATTGATGAGTTAGGATTGTTATCATTTATTTATCATCTAATGGCTTGTGTTAACTCCTCTTAATTAAGAATTGAACCATTAGAGTCATGAACCAAGCGAATTGAGACTTAGGGTTTCATAAAAATGGTAGCTTGACCATGGAAACTGCTTGTAATTGATGTGTTGATTAAATATTATTATAAATTGATGATTAGTGGTTACTAAGGCCCTTTTTAGGTTGTGTTACACCTAGAAATCATTCACCCATTAGAATGGAGCTAAAAGGAAAGGGTGTTCTTGAATTGATTTTGTGACTAGAGTAATTATGACTCATTGAGCATTCTACTTCTAGACTTTGAGCGTTCTGAGGCTTTACGGAAGGAAAAAACTGTAGCGGAGTAATTCGCATCTTTCCAGCTCTGCGTTTGAGGTAGGTTACGGTCTACTTAAGTTAGACATTGATTAGTTAATTGTATGTGTTGTGAATTCGATAGGAGAAAACATGTATAGTCTTTCTACATGATGCGTGTGTAGTTGAACTCCTACATGCAATTGATTGTGTGACTGTGTGGGCTTCATGCCACTATTCATTGTGTCGAACCTATAGTTTGATGTTGTTGTGTTGAGAAGTTAATGTGATCTTCTCGGTGGAATTGTGACATAAAATGATGATTCGAGTATTGGAAACAAGAGGATAAGAAGTACTAATGTATATATGCATGAAAAGGCACAAATGTGACCTAGATTATGGGCTCGTGGTTCGAGGTTTGTTTCGAAAATGAGTGGTACATGATGTGGACAGTGTCTGAGGTTCTTTTTGGAGCGGAGAATTTATGGCTCGGGTCCGATGAGTATTCGAAACAAGTGGTACATGAACACCATGGATCCCGTGCAGGTCATGACTACTAAGCAATGACATCAGTTAGCATGTGTGTACAACGAGTATATGGTTACTGTTGGTAGACTTGTTCCTGTTTGTTGCTTCTGTTGAATTGATTCGTAATATCCTTGTTTGACTTGTTGTTGGATTTTGATTTCTTGTTGTTGGCTGGCTTGTCTATTTTATTGATTTTATAATGTATGCATGATACTAATCTTAGTCGGCATATGATATTTACCGGTACATAGTGTTTGTACTAATACTACCTTGCTACATTCTTTTGAGTGCAGATTGTGATCTAGAGACTGCTACCCGACCTCATATCTAGCGTTGAGGTCGTTGCTGACGGATTTAAGGTGAGCTTCTATCCATGCTAGGCCTCCCGAACATCTTTTTTTATGATGTCTATTGCTACTTTAGACATTGTGGTTATTTTTTTAGACAGTTTACATTCCTTAGACATGTTTTAGATTAGAGTCCTTGTACGGTGACTTTCGAATTTTGGAGTTTGTAATAGTTAGGACTTCCGCTTTTACTTCATTATTTTATGGCATGACTTAATTTGATTTTATCTTGTGCTTGAATGATTAATAACTGATTGAATTGGTTAATATAAAAATGGTCTTGAATGAATAGACAACTTATGTGTTGGTTCGCCCACTAGGAGTTGGTGTGGGTGCCAGTCATGGCGAGTTGGGTCGTGACAGAGTTTGTATCAGAGGTTTAGGTTCATCAATCACGTCAGGTATGCCACCTAACCGTGACATTGATTTTTGGATTAATTTAGACCCAGGGACTCATCCTATCTTTATTCCACCTTATAGGATAGCGACAGCAGAACTCAGGGAATTGGAAGAACAGTTGCAATATCTTTCTGAGTAAGGGGTTTATTCGCCTAAGTGCCTCTCCTTGGGGTGCTCCTGTATTGTTTGTTAAAAAGAAGGATGGGTCTATGCGTATGTGTATTTATTACCGTCAGTTGACTAAGGTAACTGTCCAAAAAAAGTATTCCATTCCCCGTATTGATGACTTGTTTGATCGCCATGTGAGCTTCGTGTTCTCTAAAATTGACTTAAGGTCAGGGTATCACCAGTTGAAGATTCGAGCAGAGGCGTTCATGGATTTGATGAACAGTGTTTTTAAGCCCTTTCTAGACTCTTTTGTGATAGTGTTCGTTGATGATATCCTGGTGTATTCTAGAAGTAAAGAGGAGCATGAGAAACATTTCAGGATTGCTCTTGGGGTATTGCGGGAGAAAGAGCTGTATGCTAAATTCTCCAAGTGTGAATTTTGGTTGTTTTTTGTGTTCTTTTTGGGGCATGTAATTTTGAAGAAGGGTATTATGGTGGATCCACAGAAAATTTAGGCAGTCAGGGAATGGGCTGGGCCCACATCAGTGACCGAGATCCGTAGTTTCGTGGGTCTAGCTAGCTATTATCATCGGTTTGTGAAAGGGTTTGCCTCTATTACTTCTCATTTGACTCATTTGACTTAGAAAGAGGTACCGTTTCAAAGGGTCCGATGAGTGTGAGGAGAGCTTCCAAAAGCTCAAGACATTATTGACTACAACACTTATTCTAGCATTGCTCGTGGAGGGCAAGGATTTTGTTGTTTATTGTGATGCTTCACATTCTTGTTTGGGTGTTGATTTGATGAAGGAAAATAAGGTGATTGCTTATGATTCTCGTCAGTTGAAAGTGTCACGACCCAACTAGAGGGCCATGACGGGCACCATGAGCTAACATACCGAGCACCTCTAAGTATACATGTCATAATCATTTCTGGGTGGACCATAAAGATAGCTCATGGATATCATAATCTGTAAGGACATATATCACAACATAACGGCACATCTCTATATAATCCTCAACAACTATGCCCATCATCACCAGCCGACAAAGCTACTAAAATATTATATAACAATATGAACCGGTAGGGTGATGAAACATCTAACGCACACACATGTCTACGAGCCTCTACATAAAATACAAGTGACCATAAAGATCAATGCCAACAGACTGCAGCTCCGAAGGAAGTGGAGTGCTCCTGAGAATCTGTTGATAAAGCACCTATGGATCTGATCGATCTCCCTGCCTACCTGGGGGCATGAGCGCAGCGTCCACAAACAAAAGGATGAAAGTATGAATACTGTACTGAGTATGTAAGGCATGAATAGTAACATGATAGAAGCATGAAGACTAGCGTAAGATAAAAGAATCGTTTATACCTCATGATACCTTTTAAGTCATTTGTCATGCTTACTTAACCTTTTCTAGAAAACATTTCATATATCGATATACATACCTATACAATATTGGTAATATCTGTACCCGGCCATAACAAGGCTCGGTAATATCAGTACCTGACTATAATAGGACTCAGTAATGTCTGTACCCGGCCATAATAGGACTCGGTAATATTAGTACCCAGCCATAATAGGACTCGGTAACGTCCGTACCTAACTGTAGTGGTGCACGCGCAATATATCTCGTACCCGGCCATATAGGCTCGGTGTCACACATGACTATATATATAGGAGTACGTAAATAAAAGCACATCATCATCATCATCATCATCGTTATCGTTATCACTATATCTTTCCTTAGAGGATCAACTATCGTTGGATGAGATCAATAGTGTCATGAGAGTATCAAGAACGATGAACTTGGATAGCATTAGAAATGGAATTATCATCATCGCTATAGCTCACCTTGAAGGAACAACTATCATAAGGTGACAGTAACAATAATGAATAAAATTGAGAAAATCATGAAATAAGCTCAATAATCTCATAATAGCATCAAATCCATAAGTCTTGGAATCTCTAGGAGCAAAATCATCATCATCATCATTGTCATCATAGAAAACATCTATCTTTGTCATCATAAGAATTTTGAGAATCATGAACTTCTAGCTTTTTGGAAATAAGGATATTATGGAAGTCATGTACGGGTTCATAAGAAAAAAATCATGCCTTTAGAAAGAAATGGACTAACCTTAACATACCTTATCATTTCCTTAACTACTTAACGCTTATCCTTCAGAACTTGCAAATCTACATTCAAGATGATTCATACCAAGGTCAAGCCATTGAAACTCTCATAAGTTCAAACTAGACTAATAAATGAGCCAATGAAAATCGGACGACATTTCCCCTATATTATCTACTTCCTCCAATTTCCAAAACAACTCCCAAGCATCATTAACAACATCAACCATAACGTAATCAACATACTACATGACAAACATATACAAATCCGTCCAAAACTTCCTTCGAAAATCGGTCCATAAGCCAATAACATCAAAGATATCTATCTACGAACTTTATGTCATGTTTTCCCTTACTTTAAACCATTAAAATCTTCAAAAGAAACGACTCAATATCAAACTCAAGATGAAAAACATACCTTATAACTTGAAGAACTTTACCTTACACAATTCACCCTAAAGCTTATCCATCACAACTTCAATTAGAAGTACGAACAAGCTTCTTCCATGAACTAGTTAAGGATTTTATGGCTTGATCTTCTCTTGATTTGATTTGGAATGATTTAGAGTGTTGGAAAGAGCTCATAGGGTCTAGAAGGTTCGGTTTTGGTTAAAATATGAGCCCCAAATTCGTGGCCTTCTTTGATTCGTCGAGATTTTTTGTTAATTTTACAAACCCGAGCTTAATTTGATGTAGGAACCCCTAAATTTACTATATCTTGGTGTAAGAATATTGGATGAATGTTGTGGGAGCTTCTAGAGAAGTGTGGAGATGAGAAATGGTGAAAAATGAGGTGATTTATTGACTTAAGGGGGTATATATAGTAGTCCAATTCGGTTTTGGCTGATGGGCCGAAATTGGTGGGCTTTTTAAGTAGTTTCTAGAACTTTCGCGTAGGTTCGCAGGCTTCTGGCAGCCCATTTTAAAATGCCCATAACTCCATACTCCGATGTCGTATTGACGAACGGTTTGTTGCGTTAGAAACTACACTCGACAAACTTCCTTTTAGGCTCTTGAAACACCTCAAACCTAATGATATACCAGGAGATATACCTCTCTGAAATTGACCCAGAATTTCTGTCCAAAATTCTGCCAAATATTTCCAAATTTTCGACAAACTTATTTTCTTCGATTTTGTTACGACCCAACCCGCCATGACTGGCACCCAACTAAATCCTAGTGGGTGAACTAACACACAAGATCTCTATTCATTCAAGTCTAATTTTATATTAACCAAGTCAAGCGATTATACTCATTCACGCATCAAAATAAACTAAGTAAGTCATGCCATAAAATACTAAAATAAGTGCGGAAGTTCTAACTATTAAGAAATCCCCAAAATCCGAAAGTCATCGTACAGGACTCTAATCTAAAACATGTCTAAGAACGGAAGTCTAACAAATAAATAACAATAATGTCCAGAGTACGAAAAGACATCATAGTAAGAAGATCTTCGGGCGGCACATGGAAGAAGCTCGCCCTAAATCGTAAAAGAAATGTCCTCTGCGCCAGATATGAGGGCGAATAGCGGTCTCTGTATCACAATCTGAACTCAAAAGAATGCAGCAAGGTAGTATCAGTACAAACACTATATACCGGTAGATATCATAGGCCGACTAAGATTAGTATCATGCATATTTCATAAAATCAATAGAATAAAACAAGCTAGTCAACAGACACGATTATCAATAAATCACAGCAAGTCAACCAAGGACAATCACAATCAAATCACCAAGATATCAAGTATCACAATCACGTAAGCTACCACAAAAGTAAATTTACCATGATAACCTCACTCGCAGTACACACATGTTATCTAATGTCATAGCTCAGTAGTCATGACCTGCGGGGGACTTATGATGTCCATGTACCACTCATTCCGGATCCACTACTCAGACCCAAGCACAAACCTCCGCTCCGAAATGAACCTTGAACGCGGGACATATAAATGCACCTCTCATTTTCAAAACTATCCTTGGACCACGAGCCCATAATCTAGGTCACATATGTGCCTTTCCATACCTTTTATAGAACAGTGTTTCTTACCTTTCAGTATCAATACTCAACTCATCATTTCATTTCACAATGCCATCGAGAATATTATATTAGCTTCTCATCACAACACATCCATTGCAGATTCAATCACATTGGAATAATGGCACGAATCCTACACAAACACTCAATTCGCATTCACATAGGAGTTTAACCACACAATATCATCCATGAAAACTAAACATGCTTTCTCCTACGAAAATCACAAAACATACAATCAACTAACCAAAGTCTAACTCAAGTAGTTCGTAACCTACCTCAATGTAGAGCTGGGACACACAGGTCACTCTGCTACAACCTTTCCTTTCCTCAAAGCCTCAGAACGCTCAAAGTTTAGAAATAGAAGGCTAAATGAGTCACAATACTCAATTTACAAGTACCAAGCAAGAATACTCTTCCCTTACCCCATTCTAAGGGATGGATAATTTTCTAGGTGATAAACAACCTATCAAAGCCTTTGGTAATCATTAATCATCATTTTATAACAATCATCTATCAACATTCCCATTACAAACAGTTTTTATGTAAAGATACCATTTTTATAGAACCCCAGGTCTCCAATCACTTAGTTTATGTCTCTAATTATTCAATTTATGATCAAGAGAAACTAACCAATGCATTTAGATGATAACTAAGCGATAATAACCATAACCCATCAAGTTTAGAAGGTCTATTGACATCCTAGGGTTTCCACTTCAATTTCACCGTTAAAGACCCATGAAGATGATTACAATAATGAAGGAGAAGGGAATGATAGAATGAAAATCAATGAACTTACCTCACAAAGTTATCTTGCACTATCTTAAAAATTCTCTCTAGGTGTTTGTTGGGAAGTGTGATGGTGTTTTGTGAAAAGAGAAAATAAAACTAAGTATATAAAATTCGGCTACTATTTTACGTGGACCGCTACAGTGGTCATCACGACGCTACAGCGGTACCGCTATAGCGGTCCACCACGGTTTCCCCGTGGCTGCTATGGCGGTCCACCCACTACTATAGCGGTGCCGACATAGCGGTACAATGCCCGCTACAGCAGCCACCAAGGAAAATAGATGGCCGCTGGCAGCGGTCCATGTACCGCCATAGCGGTACCGCCACAGCGGTACGTTTTGGGCAGTGAGCTCTATTTTGTCCAGTTTTTTCCCCTATCACTCCAAATTTCATCCAAGACCTCAAAAACACAACACAAAACATGCACACATTCAAAAAGATGCCCTACAATCCACCCACGGCCTCAGAATTCCCAACGGAGTCCTAATTTCCCATAATGATCGGAAGAGTCGTTACTGATTTGCTTGATCCCAAAATCTTTCAAAAATTTCCATGCATGATATATATCAGTAATTATACTTGATAAGGGTCATGTCCTTTGGTTCCAAGGTTGTCCTTTGCGGTTACGACTTACGAGGTCATAATTCATCTTTTACTTCATTGTTACTTACTTTCCATGGCTTGTACCTTTCAAAACTTCAAGGGATGTCTCCGATACTCCATTAATACGGTGAAATATGTGGCGTGCTTATGTTTAAAAAGTGCGAGGTGTAACCAAAAGTGTATGAGAAGAACTATCCTACTCATGACTTAGAATTTGCAGCGGTGGTGTTCGCATTGAAAATCTGGAGGCACTACTTGTATGGTGTCCACTGTGAGGTGTACACTGACCATCGCAGCTTGCAGCATGTGTTCACTCAGAGGGATCTGAACTCTAGGCAGCGAAGATGGATGGAACTGCTGAAAGATTATGACATCACCATTCTGTATCATCCTGATAAGGCAAATGTAGTGGCTAACGTGTTGAGCAGGAAGTCGGCTAGCATGGGAAGTCTGGCTCGTTTGATCTCTTCGGAGCATCCATTAGCTAGAGAGGTTCAGACTCTGGCTAACAGCTTTATGAGGCTGGATATTTCTAACACAGGCAGGGTGTTGGCTTGTGTTGAGGTTCGGTCATCGTTTCTGGAGCAGATTAAGGCTAAGCAGGTTGAAGATTCTAAGTTGTGTAAAATTCATGCCAAGGAGGCCGTGATTGAAAGAGAGGGTGTGTTACAGATTAAAGGGTGAGTTTGTGTGCCACATGTGGGTGATTTGATTAAGACCATTCTGACAGAGGCTTACAGTTTGAGGTATTCCATTAATCCTGGCGCTACTAAGATGTATCGCGATTTGATACAACACTCCTGGTGGACTAGGATGAAGCGTGATATAGTGGAATTTATTGCTCAGTGCCTGAACTGCCAACAGGTAAAGTATGAACATTAGAAACCTAGGGGTACGCTTCAGAGGATGACCATTCCTGAGTGGAAGTGGGAAAGAATAGCAATGGATTTCGTGGTTGATCTTCTAAAGACGTTGGGGAAATTTGATTCTATCTGGGTTATTGTTGATAGGTTGACTAACTCTGCCAACTTTATTCCGGTGCGAATAACCTATGATGAGGAGAAATTGGCCAAGATCTACATTCGTGAGGTGGTTAGGCTACATGGGGTTCCTATCTCCATTGTGTCTGACAGGGGCACAACATTCACATCAAGATTTTGGGAGCATTTGCATGAGGAATAGGGTACTAGGTTGGACCTTATTACAGCTTTCCACCCATAGATTGACGGGCAATTCGAGTGGACTATTCAGGTTCTTAAAGTTATGCTTCGAGCTTGTGCGATAGACTTTCGTGGTCATTGGGATCAGTTCTTGCCATTGATCGAGTTTTCATATAATAATAGCTACCACTTGATTATTGATATGCCTCCGTTTGAGGCGTTGTATGGGAGAAGGTATAGGTCTCCTATTGGGTGGTTTGATGCGTTTGAAGTGAGACCTTGGGGTATAGATCTTATGCGAGAGTCCATAGAGAAGGTGATGAAGGTGATTCAAGCTAAGCTTCTAGCAGCACAGAGTAGGCAAAAGAAGTATGCGAACCGTAAGGTTCGAGATCTTGAGTTTAGAGAGGGAGAGCAAGTATTGTTCAAGGTCTCACCCATGAAGGGTGTGATGAGGTTTAGGAAGAAGGGTAAGCTTAGCACAGATACATTAGGCCATTCGAGATTCTCAAGCATGTGGGGGAGGTAGCTTATGAGTTGGCTTTACCTCCAGCTCTATCAGGTGTTCATCCGGTATTTCACGTTCCGATGTTAAAGAGGTACCACAGTGATGGTTCATACATAATCCGTTGGGATTCGATTTTGCTAGATAAGAATTTGACTTATGAGGAAGAGCCTGTTGCTATCTTAGATAGAGATATTCGTAAGTTGAGGTCCAAGGAAATAGCCTCCGTGAAAGTTCAGTGGAAGAATCGCTCGGTAGAGGAAGCTACTTGGGAAATAGAATCTGATATGCGTAGCAAGTATCCTCAACTTTTTGCCGAGTCAGGTAACTTTTCCTAGATGCCTCATCCTTGACAGTTCGGGGATGAACGATGTGTTAATTGGTATCTAGTGTAATGACCCTCCCTGTCGTTATGGAAAATATAGGATCGCCCCACCAAATAGAACCTTCCCAAGGGTAGAATGAACGAATAGAAACACGATTATATAAGTCTAAGAGCTGAAAACTTAACTTGTTGTGATTGTTGTTTGATTATGTTGAGTCCATCGGGGGGTGACGTGGGAAATTAGAACTCCGTTGGGAATTCCGAGGCCACGGGTGAGTTTGTATGGTGTTTTAATGTCTATGTGCATGCTTTGTTTATGTTTGTGAGGCCTCAGATGAAATTTTGGGTGGTAGAGTTGAAAAAATGTGAAAATTACGAGCTTACTGCCTTAGTAGTACCACTGCGGCGGGGGGTGTACTGCTGCGGTGGTACTGCTGTAGCGGTGAGCCCTCGCCACAAGTGGTCAGTCGGGTTGTGTCTGCTATGGCGGGCACGGGACCGCTATGGCGATGTCGCTATAGTGGGGTCAGGCCCTCCATGGTGGAGGTCAGGATTAGCGTGGGCTGCTATAGCGAGCACTTGGCCGCTATAGCGAGACCGCCGCTACGGCGTATCGACCGCTATAGCGGTCGACGAAAAACAATAACCGTGTTTTAAACACTTAGTTCCAAATTCTCTATTCATAAAACTCCAAAACAGTTCCCCACAAGTACTTAGGGCGAATTTCTAAGCTAGGGCAAGAATATTCTTGAGAGGTAAGTCTTAACTATCTCTTTCAATCATTACGTTATCATCTTCATGATTATCATCCCTTTTATGGGTCTTTAATGGTGAATTAGTAATAGTAACCCTCGAACCTAATAAACTTTCTATAATTGATGGGTTATGATTATTATCATTTATTTATCATCTAATGTCTTGGGTTAACTCCTCTTAATAAAGAATTGAACCATCAGAGTCATGAACCAAGTTAATTGAGGCTTAGGGTTTCATAAAAATGGTAGCATGACCATGGAAACTGCTTGTAATTGATGTGTTGATTAAATATGGTTATAAATTGATGATTAGTGGTTACTAAGGCCATTGTTAGGTTGTGTTACACCTAGAAATCATTCACCCATTGGAATAGGGCTAAAAGGGAAGGGTGTTCTTGAATTGATTTTGTAACTAGAGTAATTATGACTCATTGAGCATTCTACTTTCTAGACTTTGAGCGTTCCGAGGCTTTACGAAAGGGAAAAGCTGTAGCGGAGTAATTCGGGTCATTCCAGCTCTATGTTTGAGGTAAGTTACGGTCTACTTGAGTTAGACTTTGATTAGTTGATTGTATGTGTTGTGAATCGATAGGAGAAAGCATGTCTAGTCTTCATACATGATGCATGTGTAGTTGAACTCCTATATGCAATTGATTGTGTGACTGTGTGGTCTTCGTGCCACTATTCATTGTGTTGAACCTACAGTTTGATGTTGTTGTGGTGAGAAGTAAATATGATCTTCTCGGTGGAATTATGACATAAAATGATGATTTGAGTATTGGAAACAAGAGGATAAGAAGTACTAATGTATATATACATGAAAAGGCACAAATGTGACCTAGATTATGGGCTCGCGGTTAAAGGTTCGTCCGGAAAGGAGTGGTACATCATGTGGACTGCGTCCGAGGTTCTTTCCGGAGCGGAGGATTTATGGCTCGGGTCCAATGAGTATCCAAAACGAGTGGTACATGGACACTATGGGTCCCCTAAAGGTCATGACTACTGAGAAATGCCATCAGTTGGTGTGTGTGTACAGCGAGTATATGGTTACTTTTGGTAGACTTGTTCCTATTTGTTGCTTCTGTTGAATTGATTCGTAATATCCTTGTTTGACTTGTTGTTGGATTTTGAATTCGTGTTGTTGGCTGGCTTGTCTATTTTATTGATTTTATAACGTATGCATGAAACTAATCTTTGTCGGCCTATGGTATCTACCATGTCACGACCCAACCCCGTAGGCCGCGACTAGTGTCCGAATTGGACACTCATATGCCCCTGACACTCAGAATTAACATAGTAACTTGCATAAATATAAATAATCACATATGATCTCAGATTAGCGCATAATAGCCAACATATGTCAGAAAAGCCGGCTAGGCTGTCGTAATGTACATATCATATCAGAATAGCCGACAAGGCTACCACGGCGGGTAAAATCGCCCAAACATATATCACGCATATACATAACTGTACAGATATCGCTACACCCACAGACATGTCCACAGACCTCTAAACAGAGTAACAAAATTATATGACGGGACAGGGCCCCGTCGTACCCCTGAATAAATACATACGTATGCATCAGAAAAATATATATACCAAAATATCGGCTCCGAACGAAGGAGCACTCCCCGA
>NC_081342.1:51706443-51719977 GCF_029784015.1 Lycium ferocissimum | reverse complement strand
ACATATGCAGGGCCCATACACTATATACCCCCACCGGTTAAACTTGCAACTCTACGTATTCATAGCTTCCATCATTTCCACACTTCACAACACCTACAAACCATCCATAGTATATGAAAATAAGATTGAAATCTTACCTCTTTCCCTTCACTTCCTCACCACGGCTAAGCCCCAACTTTGCATGAAAAGTGCTTTGCAAGCTTCAACAATCACTCTATGTTGTTCCTTACCTTCTAATGAGTTGAATTGCTAGAGAAAACTACTTATTTTCCTCACTTTTTTTTGATGTTGCTCGGCTAAGAAGGGCAGCCGAATGGTTGCTCTCTCTCAAAGTTTCTTGAAATTTCCTTGGCACAATGATAAAGATGACTAATAGTCATCCCTCTTTATATTACATATAATAGCCTCCCATGTGTCCATGGCCCACATCCCATGTGGCCGGCCACATGGCTCCTTAAGTTCATGAAATTTCTCCATTTTTCCCACAATTCATCTTTGGTCCCAAACTTCCTTAGTATTTCATGCCACCCTCACTTGCAAGCAACCCACGACTTAAAATAGAATCGTAATTAAAAATCTCGACTTCTTATCTCTAGGTAGTCTTGTCCCTAACTTTCCACAATTAACTCGGAATGTTCCAACATACAAAAATGCGAGGTGTAACAGAGCAGCTGAGAGATCTATTAGAGAAGGGCTTCATCCGACCCAGTACGTCACCCTGGGGAGCGCCGGTATTATTTGTGAGAAAGAAAGACGGCTCGCTGCGGATGTGTATTGATTATCGACAGCTGAATAAGGTAACTATAAAGAATAAATACCCCCTCCCCAGGATTGATGATTTGTTTGACCAGTTGCAGGGAGCTAAATGTTTCTCAAAGATAGACCTGCGGTCGGGCTACCACCAGGTGCGAGTACGAAGGCACGTATTCCCCCGAAGACAAAAGATTCAAGACCGGCATGGCATTATGAATTCGAGTGATGTCTTTTGGGGGTCGACAAATGCTCCGGCGGTATTTATGGATCTAATGAATCGGTATTCATGCCGTTCTTGGATATGTTCGTGATTGTATTTATTGATGATATTAAGTCTATTCTCGGTAAGAAGAGCACGCGGATCATCTCGATGACGATACTTGGGTGCTTCGACATCGAAATTATATGCAAAATTTTCAAATGTGAATTCGTGGCCGACATCAGTGGCATTCTTGGGACATATTATTGGAGCTGATGGCATCCGGGTGGATACCAGAAGATCGGCCGTGAAGAATTGGCCTAGACTCAGACGCCTACTGAGGTACGTAGTTTCCTGGGATTAGCTGGTTATTACAAAAGATTTGTGGAGAAATTTGCTTCCATTTTAGCGCCTTTAACAAGGCTAACTCAGAAGGGAGCCAAGTTCCAGTGGACTGATGCCTGTGAACGAAGCTTCCAGTTGCTGAAGGAAAAATTGATTACAGCTCTAGTTCTGAAACTTCCGGAGGGACCAGACGGGTATGTTATATATTGTGATGCTTCCGGTGTGGGACTGGGTTGTGTACTAATGCAGCATGGCAGAGTTATAGCCTATGCTTCCCGGCAGCTCAAAAAGCACGAAAAGAATTATCCCACTCATGATTTGGAGCTGGCCGCGGTGATCCATGCTTTGAAGATATGGAGACACTACTTATATGGCGTTCATGTTGAT
Source organism: Lycium ferocissimum (assembly GCF_029784015.1). Lineage (NCBI taxonomy): Eukaryota > Viridiplantae > Streptophyta > Magnoliopsida > Solanales > Solanaceae > Lycium > Lycium ferocissimum. The sequence goes on along the minus strand of NC_081342.1, from coordinate 51,718,293 downwards.
ATCTATACAGATCACAAGAGCCTCCAATATATCTTTAAGCAGAAAGAGCTGAATTTGCGGCAGAGAAGATGGTTAGAGTTGCTGAAGGATTATGATGTTGATATTCTATACCATCCTGGGAAAGCCAATGTGGTAGCAGATGCTCTCAGCCGTAAATCTATGGGCAGCCTAGCGGACGTGCCATCAGAAAAGAAAGAAATGGTTCGTGAAATTCATCAGCTGGCAAGTCTTGGAGTCCGTTTGGCCGAATCTGGGGATACTGGGATTTCTGTTCGAGAAGTTGCTGAATCTTCTATTCTGGAAGAAATAAAGCGCCGCCAATATGAAGATCCTGTTCTGGTGCAGTACAGAGACACAGCCCGTGAAAAGGAGAAGACTCCGTTCGAGATTACACCGGATGGAGTATTATTACACAGGGGCAGATTGTGTGTACCGGAGGTTGCAGAGTTACGGCGGCAGGTTATGGGCGAGGCACATTATGCCCGTTATTCTGTTCACCCGAGAGCTACAAAAATGTACCATGATCTCAGGTGCCTGTACTGGTGGGATGGTATGAAAAAGGATATCGCAGAATTCGTTGCTCAGTGCCCAAATTGCCAGCAGGTTAAAATCGAGCACCAGAAGCCAGGTGGATTATTACAGGAAATGGAGATTCCGACGTGGAAGTGGGAAATAATTAATATGGACTTCATCACAGGTTTGCCCCGCACTCCACGGAGGTATGATTCCATCTGGGTTATCGTTGACAGGCTGACAAAATCAGCCCACTTTCTTCCAGTCAGGACTACTTATTCGGCTGAGGATTATGCCAGATTATATATTAAGGAGATAGTAAGACTTCACGGAGTTCCCATATCTATTATCTCCGACAGAGGTGCCCAGTTTACAGCCAACTTCTGGAGATCATTTCAGGAAGGATTGGGGACCCAGGTGAGTCTTAGCATAGCATTTCATCCTCAGTCTGATGGACAGGCCGAGCGTACTATCCAGACGCTAGAAGATATGTTACGGGCCTGTGTTATTGATTTCAGAGGTAGCTGGGATGATCACTTGCCATTGATTGAATTTGCCTATAATAATAGCTACCACTCCAGATCCGGATGGCACCGTATGAGGCGTTGTATGGTAGAAAGTGCGGTGTCAGTCACCGATCGGCTGGTTCGACGTCGGTGAAAACTAAATTAATTGGTCCGACATGATATGATGCGGTAGACAAAGTGAAGCTTATTCGGGAGAGATTATTAGCGGCCCAGAGTCGGCAGAAATTGTATGCAGATAATCGACGTCGACATCTGGAGTTCCAGGTTGGTGATTGGGTATTCCTGAAGGTATCGCCTATGAAAGGTGTTATGAGATTCGGAAAGAAAGGGAAGCTCAGTCCAAGATATATTGGGCCTTATCAGGTTATCCGGAGAATAGGCAAGGTTGCCTACGAATTAGATCTGCCAGCCGATTTGGGAGCAGTTCACCCAGTATTTCACGTTTCGATACTTCGCAAATGCATTGGTGACCCTTCCAGAATATTTCCTGTAGATGATATCCAGGTCACAGAAGAGCTATCTTACGAAGAGCAGCCTATAGCCATATTGGATCGTCAGGTAAGAAAGTTGCGGAACAAAGATGTGGCTTCTGTTAAGGTGCTATGGCGGAACAATAACCGGGAGGAAATAACCTGGGAAGCTGAGGAGCAGATGAAGAAGAAGTATCCTCACTTATTTCTGGTGCCCACAGGTAATCTAGATTCCTTATTTAATTATGTTGAACAATAAATGAATTGTGTGAAATAGTTACAAAAGAACTCCCCCGAACTATTTGTAAGGCCCATAAGGTTAGTTTAACATTCGAGAACGAATGTTCAAAAGGGGGGGAGGATGTTATATCCCGTATTTTGAACAACGGGACAACATGAGCGAACTACGATAAGTTGGGGACAAGACTATCCCGAGATACGAAGTAGAGACTTTTGTATGTTTAAAGGCTTAAGTTGTGTATGATTTCATTGGAATGAAAATGTTAGGGAAACATTTGGGAACAATTCCATTTTTAGTAAGTATTCTATTTTTGGAAAGTTGAAAATTCAACAAAAAAAAAAAGAAAATAAGGCACCATGTGGCCGGCCACCTTAGGTGTGGGCCATGGCCACATGGATGATCAATATATGGCCACTTAAAGGATGACTTAGTCATCTTATACACCATTTCAACACTTAGAGTTTTCAAGAAAAATCAAGAAACTTGAGAGAGCAAGAACAAGAGAAGGGTTCGGCCTCCCCTTGAAATTTCAAGACAAAAATCAAGCCATCAAAAAAATAATTTCTTCAAGCAAACTTGTTAATTGAAGGGTGCTTATTAACGTGGAAGTGTTGTTAGAAGCGATAGATTATTCGTTTTCATCCTTGGCCAACTTTAGGCAAGTGAGAAGTTGAAGAAGAAAGGTGAGTTTTAATCTTGTTTTATGTGTTATGAATGGTTTATATGTGTTGTAGTATGCTAAAATGGAAGAAATTCATGGTAGAAATCAAGTTGAAGTTGAGGCCGTGTAGGTGGTGTTTGGCCGTGCATGTGTATGTTGTGTTGGAAGTAATGAATTAATGTTGGTTAGCATGTTTTGATTGTTGTAGTGTGAAGAAAAGAATGAAAATCATCTTTATGTGTGTATGGGGTGTTGGCCGAATAGGTCCCCCTTTGTGTAGTTGAGAATGAACAATTGTCGTTAGTATTTTCGTTGTCGTTGTTATGGATTCTATGATGAAAAATGCAAGTTTAATGACTCAAAGTGATGTTGTGTTGGTTATGGGTTGATTTGGAAGTTAATGTGAATTTTATGTAATTTTTGTAGTTATGGAAATTGCATTGCTAATGTGTGGATTATTGGTGTAATTTATGAATTTGGAAGAGAAGGATGTGTGTGGTATTGTCCTCGGGTTTGGGCTGATTTTCGGGTGAAGTGGAGCCTTGTTTGGGTTGTTTGAAAAATTGTGTGAATTGTTTAAAACGTCCTTGAATATTGTTTGAACGGTTTTGGATTAGAAATCGAATGTATAAACGTTGATATTGGTTTGAATGTAAGTAGTTGAATGGAAAATAATGAATGTTGTTGAGTTATATAAAGAAGTGTATTTAATGTTAGAATGCATTTTTGAATTGATTGTTGATGTTGTAGTTTGGTTGTTGGTGTTGTTGTTGATGAATTTGGCCGAGTTGAAATCTCGGGGTTGGTGTATTTATAGGGGAAATGCTGCCGAAATTTCTGTAGAATTTAATGTCCGTTTGGAATTGAATGCCTAAATGCTTATGGCTAATGTTTGGTATATTGGCCTTATTTAGATCTTGGAGTGCCCGAGACTTGAGGCTTGACTTAGTTTGAGAGCGGACAAGGTATGTGAAGCCTAATCTCTCGTTCTTTTGGCATGTCCTAGTGTTAAGTAGGCTATGAAATGAATCCCGAGGGAACTCCACTCTTACGATCCGAGCTTGCATATGACTTTTATTTGCTTCCATAGACTTACTCTCTTAACATGGTCAAGTTAAGGTACTTATGTTTTCATATGGTTGAATTTTAAAAGCTATGTAAAGTATTTTGCCTTAAAAGATTCCGAAACTACGAACGCTCATAACTTTCGTAGACAAGCTCGGATCGCCCCGAAACTTTCGTAGGGGATTCCATAAGGCATAACGTTCCCTAACTTCCATAAGCGGGCTCGGATGGGGTTGACACCCGTCCGTGGGTCCCGCGACTTTTCTATGTTCGTTCTTAATGACCGTCGGGAAAGACTTAGTGTTACTTTCACCTTAGCTCCCGAGCGTGGATTTCTTATTTATTTAATGAGTTTATGATTATGATTTTATGCATATTGTTACTCACGACTCCGCTCGTGCATATGGTTAGTACTTCTTTCGCCGATCTGGAGCCGGTTATGTTCGTGCGCGCTTTGATATATTTCGGAGTATGTGTTCGGTACGCGTGTCCCCTTTGGCCGGGTACGTGTATATTTGGCGTTATGGGGGTGTTGCGGCGTTATGATGTGATATGATGTGTCGGGTTTCGAGATATGAAATCTTCTCGAGTATGATGTGGTATGGCGCCATCGACAAAGCGGGCGACCATCGTACGTTCTAAGAGCTTATGCATGATTTATGTTTGTAAACTAAATATTTGACATTTTGCATACTGTACTTATTTTCTGTATCTTCTGTTTCGATTATGATTCTGTTACTGCATTTCTTGCTTTGCATACTCAATATATATTCTGTACTGACCCCCTTTCTTCGGGGGCTGCGTTTCATGCCCGCTGGTACAGACGCTCAGCTTGGTGATCCACCCACCTAGGGCACCTATTCTGCTTTCTGGGAGTGCTCCTTCATCCGGAGCCTATATTTTGGTATATATACTTTTGTTGCATATGTATATATTCATTCGGTGGGTACGACGGGGCCCTGTCCCGTCATATGATTCTGTTACTCTGTTTAGAGGTCTGTAGACATGTATGTGGGTTATGGTTGTTCCTGTACAGATATGTTCGTACGTTATATGTTTGGGCGATCTTACCCGCCGTGGTAGCCTGGTCGGCTGCATATGCTTATTCTGATATGATATGTACACTACGACAGCCTCGCCGGCTTTTGCGACATCTGTTGGCTATTATGCGCTAATCTGAGATCATATGTGATTATTTATATTTATGTGAATTAGTATGTTAATTCTGAGTGTCAGGTGCGTGTGAGTGTCCAATTCGGACACTAGTCACGGCCTACGGGGATGGGTCGTGACAGGGAACCAGAACGAGAAATTCCAGAAATCACAATTTCAACACGAAATCCCAACTATCGCCCGAGGCCATCTTCTCACATACCATATATGCAGACATACGTAAAAACACGCTACGAATGCTCTCGTGACCTTGAAATTTCCAACGGAGGTCTCGTTGACCGAGTCAACCCCCGATACCTCAAATCCAACTTCTCAACCCAAGTCTCAAAATGTACCCGAGTGCATTGGGAACCAAACCAATTTGCACACAAATTCTAAATGACCATCTGGACCTCTCGAAATCGACGAATTTCCGAAACAGGTCTGTTACCCAAAAGTCAACATTGAGTCAACTCTTTTTCAATTAAAGCCCAAATTTCCCAAAAAGTCACCGAATCATATCCAAATACATCAGGAAGCATATCAATGGTCCCTTTGGGTCAAAAGTGAGCTAAACAAGCTCGAGGATGGGTCAAAAGTGCCGAAACACTATATCAACCAAACAGGTCATTACATTATGAGACTAAGAAGGAATTTAAAGATTAAGTAGAATTAAAGAAAGCACATATGCATAGACATTCATACACAGTTCATATATAGTATTAATAAATTTTAGACAAACAATAAGTGCAATCTCCTACTTAGTTTACAAGATGTAAGTGTACATATAAACAACAAGCAAACCACAGAGAATACATATAGGCCTGATTTCCTAAATTTGTTATGATATTGATCTCCATAACCAAATTAGACCACAAGGTGAACTGAACAGAGACGTAAACTAACAAGTAGCCATTGCTAATGATTCATTTTAGTGAACAGACTTTATTCAAACAAGGGATGGTTTTCATGTAAAAAATTTTTTAACCTCCAAGTACCCTAAATGATTACTGCAATCCTGAGAAAGAAATAAAAAACTTCTTTGCAAATCCATATAGTGTTTTTAGGGATAACAAATGTAGAAATGGGAACATATTCAGACTCAATAAGAAAAATAGCTAATCTCAATGTAAAATAAGCCAAAAAGATATTAACCTAGGCCGGATAGTCAAAGTAAAAGGAGAACTAAAATTAAGCTAAAGAAAACACCCATCAACTTGACTCACACAACAAAATCAAGTTACACACAACAAAACGATACAACAGGACACCTTTATCAAATGGCATAAGACATTCTCATCATGTTATTGCAAAAAAGAGCTGATAACTGATTATGTTCACTACTTGACTAACAAACAGTTTGAATGCTATCCACACAACTAATTTAGATATAATCCAAAAGCATTTTTAATAGTATCAAACTCAATCTAGATGGCCTAGGTTGTACCGATATTAAGATGTGTAGAACTACTTAATCAACAATCTAGTTTTCAGCCTAAATGATACATAGACATAACACATTTGAAACAGATCCTACACTAGTCAAAATGGGGTTCTCAATCTCTCTTAATTGTTTGTGATCCTAACTATGTGATTTACTGATTACTTGCACAATATTATTGACAAAATCCTAAACATATTAATTCCTATGAAGACCCTTGACTAGGCAGACCACAAATTTTTTCACGACCCAACCTGCCATGACTAGCACCCACACTAAATCCTAGTGGGCGAACCAATGCATAAGTCGTCAATTCATTCAAGTCCATTTTTATAGTAACCAATTCAATCAATTATTAATCATTCAAGCACAAGGTAAAATCAAATTAAGTCATGCCATAAAACATGAAGTAAATGCAGAAGTCCTAACTATGACAAACCCCAAAATTCGAAAGTCACAGTACAATGACTCTAATCTTAAACATGTTAAGGAATGTAAACTGTCTAAACAAATAACCACAATGTCTGGAGTAGAAATAGAAATCATAAAAGAAGATCTTCGTTGCCTGGCATAGACAGAAGCTCACCCCAAATCTGTCAGCAATGGCCTAAACGCTAGATACAAGGAGTAATGGGTGCGTCAGATCACAATCACACTCAAAAGAACAAAGCAGTGTAGGCATCGCACGAACACTAATGTACCGGTAGATATCATAGGCCGACTAAGATTAGTAATATGCATGGCCATAAAATCAATAAAATAGAAAAGCCACAACAACATGAAATCAAAATCCAACAACAAGTCAAATGCGGATATTACGAATCAATTCAACAAGCAACAAACGGAACAAATCTACCAAAAAGAACTATACTGCTTTCGGCCCACACACGCCAACCGATGTCATCGTCGCAGTCATAACCTGGCAGGGGACCCACGGAGTCCATGTACCACTCAAGCTGATACCATCTGACTCGAGCCATAAACTTCCGTCCGGAAAGAACCCACGCACCACATCATGTACCACTCCTTTCAGAATGAACCTCGGACCACGAGCCCATAATCTAGGTCACATTTCAGGTTTTCACGTATACATACATTGCTACTTATCCTCTGTTTCCAATACCTCGAATCATCATTTTATGTCACAAGCCTACCGAGAAGATCATATTAACTTCTCATCACAACAACATTAAACCGTAGGTTCAACCCAATGAATAATGGTACGAAGCCCACACAAATACACAATCAATCGCATATAGGAGTTCAACTACACACACATAATGTATAAAGACTAGCATGCTTTTTTTCCTAACGAATTCACAACACATATAATCAACTAATCAAAGTCTAACGAAAGTAGAGCCGGAACGATGCAAATTACTCGCTTATAGCTTTTCCTTTCGTAAAGCCTCGTAACGCTCCAAGTCTAGAAATTAGAATGTTCAAACGAGTCATAATTACTCTAGTCACAAAAATCAATTCAAGAACACCCTTCCCCTTTTAGCCCCATTCCAACGGGTGAATGATTTCAGGTGTAACACAACCTAACAATGGCCTTAGTAACCACTAATCATCAATTTATAATAATATTTAATCAACACATCAATTAAAAGGGCCCATAGTAAAGGCCATTTTTTATAAAACCCCTAAGTCTCAATTCATTTGTTATGACTCTAATGGTTCAATTTTGAGAAGGGGGATTTAAACCCTTAACCCTTAGTTTTATAAATAAATGATAACAATCATAACCCATCAATTATTGAAAGTCTATTAGGGGTTTTAGGGGTTTTCCCTTACTTTTAAATTTACCATTGAAGACCCATAAAGGGATGATAATCGAAGAAGATAAGTAATGATTGGGAAATTAAGATTTACCCCTTTAAGAATATTCTTGCCCTAGCTTGGAAATTGGGGCCCCGGGGCTTGTAAACCGTTTTTATTTTATGAATAAAGAATTTGGAACTAAGTGTTTTAAAAAACGGGGTTTTAAATTTTTTTCAACCCCCATAAGTTTTTACGCCACCCGGGGAGTCCCCGGGTTTTGGCCCCCTCCCCCCTTATAGACCACGCCAATTTCCCCCCCCGGGGCCCCATTTTGGGCCCGGGCCCACCATGTTTACATCGCCATAGCGGGCCCGGGGCCCGCCATAGTGGACACAATGGAACCCGACCAACGACGGGGGAGGATCAGCCAAAATGTACCCCACCGCAATTTTACACCGGACGCCCGACGGGGGCCGGACGGGGAAAGGGGTTTAAATAACCGGGGACCACTCATTCTAATACCATCATACTTATCCCGCCTATATTTTTTTTTGTCCTCACACATCTAGTCATAAGGAAAAACCCTTTTTAATAACTTAAATTTTTATACATAAGCCCTTCGGGTATCAAAATAATATATATACAATGAGGGAAAACGGGAGGGCCATATTACCCAAAAAATACGTATCTAGGAGCCTCTACTTGGGGTACTAGACATATGGATGAGATAGGGGCCCCGTCTGCCCAAAATATATATGTACACAAAATGATAAATCATTGGCACCTTCAAACAATGGAGTGCCCCAAAGTCCCGGGGATTTTTTTTTAAAGGGGATCCCCCCCCTCAAGGGGCATGACCACCGCACCCAAAGAAAAGGACGGGGGCAAAAAAATTTTTTAAACCAAAAGTATGTAAGGCATAAACAATAATGATACATCAAAAAAACCAGGAAAACATCAAGTAAGGAAAAACCCCGAATGATGACATTTAAGAATGAAATAATGCATGCTAACTTACTTCATAACATCTTTCATTTAGCATATAGTATTTGGGCCCGCCTTGGTTTTTCGGTGCGATCATCATTAGCCCGCGCCCGGCCTCCCGTGTAGGGGGAAAACCATCTCATGCCGGCCACTAGTGGTGCCCGCCCATGCCATCTAGACATGGTGTATACGCCCCCCCTTAGCGGGCCCCCCCATATAGGGGGGTGTAATATCATCATGTACTCATCATAATGTAAAAGAACTCAAAGACAACTATACATTAGGGGGGACATAAGGCCTAAACCCCCCAACCCAATTATGGATTTTCCCATAAGCGTTCCCCTCACCTTGAAGGAAAGATATGAGGGGGGGCACAAGGAACGACATCAATTAATCATAGTTGGGATCATTACCCGGGGTGGAAGATCATATCAGGAACCAAGAATCTTTGGGACTTAAGCTCATCATCATCATCATCATCATCATAACTCATAACATACCGCTTATCTTTATCTCATAGGGGGCTCTTCATTAACATAGACCATTAATTTCGAAAAGTAGGTCATGGAGAATAAGGGAAAATCATGTTCATAAGATTCATCCCCTCGAAAAAGGGAAAGGATCCTTCACATACCTTTTCGTTTAGCTACTCTATCACTTGAACGTTCCTCTCCAATATTCATGTTTCTACCTTCAAGAGAGTTCATACTAATATTAGATAATCGATAACGTAAGCACGCTTGAACAAAAGCTAGAGAAAATTGGGAAAGATCTCCTTTGTTTATACAACTTTCTTATATATATCAATTCCAATCATCAATAATAACATTCAAAATTCATAAGCAATAATTTTTTTTGTAAAGTTCACATTATCCAACCCCCAAAATTCCCCTCTCAAAATTACCCATAATCATGATCATAATACAACATTGCATTCATCCTCATCTAATGTTTCTCCCATGTTCTTAACATCATTCATAACATAATTATAATCACAACATATCAAGAATTTGGATTTGTATTAATCTACTACCCAACAATGTCACTATTCTTTTAAGGGGTAACCTATTTTGTACTTCCTTTTCCCCCAAACCAAGTCTTTCAACCCCCCAATACTTTTTAAAAAACATGGAATGATATAAAACTTACCTTTTATTAAGTGGGGAAAATTTTGATAGAATACTCCACTTGAGGAAAACCCTAGTTCCACCTCCAAAGATATTTTTGCCTCGGGTAAACCCTAGGAGCTTCTTTCACTTGATTCACTTGAATTTATGAAAATGAACCTTTTATTTCCTTTGTATTCTTGAAGATGAAATGGTAGAACCCTCTAGAAGTCTTGAGAGAGATGGATAAGGGAAAGAATGAGAAAAAGAAAGTTGGGGGAAATGTATTTATACTTCCACCCCTTTAACTTCCTCATAAATTTTTCCACTTATACGGGCCGTATAAATTGTAAATTTTTTCCCTATAAGTGTCCAGGTTCACCATCATGGAAAAATCTTTTTGTTGGGTGTTATACGGACCCTTGTACGGGGGCCGATAATATTATAAGGGCCGGGCCCAAGCCGTCGATAACCCCATTTCTCGAAATTGTTCCGTTTTTCGTTTTATCTCCAATCCTTATGGAACCTTCTTGACAATTGTTTAACACTTCATCACCAATCTAAGGAGCGTTATAACCTTCTTTAAGACATCATCAAGTCGACATTAACTCATACTTTATACATCCTTCTTCAAAATACAACTTGTGCTCAACACCCTTTTAAAAACTTTTCTTTCTTACTTCCCCCAAAGCCTTTTTGGGGTCTTAATTAAAATCGTTAAATAACCTTTCTTACTTATAGAAAAAATCGATAATTTCTTACCCTTGCGTTTCCCATTCACTAGGCAACGCATAAAATTTTCCAAGAAAAAACATACACCCCCCCCAAACCGGGACTACTAAAGGGAAAAAGGTTTGAATTTTTACGCTTTTTTAACTCTACCACCCAACATTTGGGTACGAGGCCCCACAAACATACACAAAACATGCACATAGACATAAAAGCACCATACAAGCTCCCCAAAAGATACCCCGCTTTTTTGTAATCGGGCAATTCGGAAAAATCGGGGGGAAGACGGCAAAAAAGGCCATATTTTATTTTGTTTGACATGAAATTAAATTTTTTTAAAAAAAAAAATTAAAATAAAAATAATGAGGAAGGTTAAGGGGGTAAAGGGAAACTTGCAAATGACCCGGGGGAAAACGGGGGGGACTAGGCAAATTCGGGAAATTTGGAAAAATTTCATAAATTCGAACCAGCTAAAGATACAAAAGGGGGCCGGGAAATTTTTTTTGAAAATTAGGCCCAAATGATAAGACATGGGCTAGGCCCATGATTAATTAATATGTGGTAATTAAAAAAGGGTGACTAAGTCATCTTTATCACAAAAAACTCTAGAATTTTCAAGAAAGCAAGAACAAGAGAGGAGGGAAAAAACTCCCAGGGCCCTTCCGGGCCCAAAAGAGAATTCCCCCAAAAAAAATTTGCAAAAAAAATTTTTCAAAAAACTTTTTCCCACCAAGTAAAGGGTGCTTAACAAGGTTAATTTTATTAGAGAAAAAAAGGCACAAGTTCAGCAAGTTGGGGTTCTTTAAACCGTTGGGGGGAGAAAAGGAAGGTTAAATCCCTTTTATATGGGATGGGTGTTTATGCATGTTGTAGAAGACAAAATAAATGAAATTTTATGAAGGACATGAATATAGGGGGAAAAACATTTTTAGGTAGTAGGGAAATTTTGTTTTAATTTTTTTATGAGTGTCTGGTTTTTATTATTTGGGGAAACTTTGTTGATAAGGTTGAAGAATTTGGGGGAGGGGGTATGTGTTGTTTGAAAGGTTGGGGGAGTGTATATGGTATTTTAGCCGGGTGATGTGTTGAATTATGAAGAAATGGTGAAAAGTTTTATTTAGCATATTGGGTTGTTGTGTCGTTGGGTACTATGTCCATAAAGGGTAATAACCTTTTTGAAGGGGTTTTGGGGAATTG
>NC_081342.1:51652759-51706343 GCF_029784015.1 Lycium ferocissimum | reverse complement strand
GCTTTCTTGAAAATTCTAGAGATTTTTGTGATAAAGATGACTTAGTCATCTTATTTAATACCACATATTAATTAATCATGGGCCTAGCCCATGTCTTATGGCCGGTTGGGCCTGATTTTTCTAAAAAAAAATTCAAGCCCACTTTGTATCTTTGGCTAGTTCTTGTAATTTATGAAATATTTTTCCAACTTCCGAATTTGCCCCTCGTCTTCCTCCATATTCCCACGAGTCATATTGCAAGTTTCCCTTTACACCCTTGACCTTCCTCATTATTTTTACTTCTAATTTCTTTTCATAAGCAACTCACATGTCAAACAAAATAAAATATGGCCTTGCTTGTCGTCTTCCCGCGATTGTCTCGAATTGTCCGATTACACAAAACGCGGGGTATAACACCATGGGGGAGCTTGTATGGTGCTTTTATGTCTATGTGCATGTTTTGTGTATGTTTGTGAGGCCTCGTATCAAATGTTGGGTGGTAGAGTTGAAAAACTGTAAAAATTGCAAGCTTACTGCCTTAGTAGTACCGCTGTGGCGGGGGGTGTATGTTACATCTTGGAAAATTTTATGTCGTTGCCTAGTGAATAGGCTAACGCAGGGTAAGTAGTATACGATGTTTCTATAAGTAAGAAAGGTTATTTAACGATTTTAATTAAGACTCCAAAGACGTTGGAAGTAAGAGAAGAAAGTTCGTTAAAGAGTGTTGAGCACAAGTTGTATTTTGAAGAAGGATGTATAAAGTATCGAGTTAATGTCGACTTGATGATGTCTTAAAGAAGAGTTATAACGCTCCTTAGATTGGTGATGAAGTGTTAAACAAGTGTCAAGAAGGTTCCATAAGGATTGGAGATCAAACGAATAACGGAAACAATTTCTGAGAAATGGGGTTATACGACGGCTTAGACGGTCCGTATAATATTATACGGTCCGTACAAGGGTCCGTATAACACCCAACAAGAAGATGTTTTCCATGATGGTGAACCATGGACACTTATACGGACCGTACAATGTTATACGGACCGTATAAGTGGTTCGTATAATACCCGACGGGCTGATTAAGTGGAAGTATAAATACATGTTCCCACTTTCTTTTTCTCATTCTTTCCACTTATCCATCTCTCTCAAGACTTCTAGAGGGTTCTACACATTTCATCTTCAAGAATACAAAGGAAATCAAAGGTTCATATCATAAATTCAAGTGAATCAAGTGCAAGAAGCTCACTAGGGTTTATCCAAGGCAAGAAATATCTTTGGAGGTGGAACTAGGGTTTTCCTCAAGTGGAGTATTGCTATCCAAAACTCATTCCCACTTAATCAAAGGTAAGTTTTATGATCATTCCATGTTGTTTAAAGTATTGGGAGGTCGAAAGACTTGGATTAGGGAAGGAAGTACAAAATAGGTTACAAACATGAGAATAGTGACATTGTTGGGTAGTAGATTAATACGAATCACGATTCTTGATATGTTGTGATTATAATTATGTTATGAATGATGTTAAGAACATGGGAGAAACATTAGATGAGGATGAATGCAATGTTGTATTATGATCATGATTATGGATGAACTCGAGAGGGAATTGTGGGAGTTGGATAATGATGAACTTGACAAAAGTTATTGCTTATGATATTATGAATGTTATTATTGATGATTGGAGTTGATATATGATATAGAGAAAGTTGTATAAACAAAGGAGATGCTGCCCAATTTTCTCTAGCTTTAGTTCAAGCGTGCTTACGTTATCGATTATCTAATATTAGTATGAACTCTCTTGAAGGTAGAAACATGAATATTGGAGAGGAACGTTCAAGTGATAGAGTAGCTAAACGAAAAGGTATGTGAGGCTAGTCCTTTCCTTTTCTGAGGCATGAATCTTATGACATGATTTTCCCTTATTCTCCATGACCTACTTACATTCCGTAAATTATGAGTCTATGTTAATGAAGAGCCCCGTATGAGATAAAGATAAGCGGTATGTTATGAGTATGATGATGATGATGATGATGATGATGAGCTTAAGTCTAAAGATTCTACAGTTCATGATATGATGCTTCTACAAAGCTAATGATCCTAACTATGATTAATTGATGTCGTTCCTTGTGCTACACTCACCTCATATGCTAATTCCTTCAAGGTGAGGCAGAACGCTTATGAAACTCCATAATGGAATCAGGGGTTCATGACCTTATGTCACCCCGATAATGTATAGTTGTCTTTGAGTTACTATACATGCATTATGATGAGTACATGATGATGATATTACACCGCGCCTATATGGCCGGGCAGACACCGCTAAGGGGGGCAGCGTATACACCATGTCTAGATGGCATGGGCAGACACCACTAGTGGCCGGCATGAGATGGTTACCCCGTACACGGGAGGCCTGGACGCGGGCTAATGATGATCACACCGTACCTGTATGGTCGGGCAGCTTATACATATATGCATACATGATATGATGATGTTTATGAAGTAAGTTAGCATGCATTATTTCATTCTTAAATGTCAGTCAGTTACAGGTTGTTCCTTACTTGATGTCTCCTGGTTTCATTGATGTATCATTATTGTTTATGCCTTACATACTCAGTAAAATGTTCGTACTGACGTCCTTTTCTTTGGATGCGGTGGTCATGCCCACATGTAGACAGGGAGGTGATCCAGATTCGTAGAAGCTATCCGCAGACTTTGAGAGCACTCCATTGTTCCGAAGGTGCCAATGATTTATCATTTTGTGTACATATATATTTTGGGCACGACGGGGTCCTATCTCATCCATATGTCTAGTACTCTAGTAGAGGCTCCTAGATACGTATGTTTGGGTAATATGGTCTCACGATTTCCTCATTGTATATATATTATTTTGATAGCCGAAGGGCTTATGTATATAAATGTAGTTATATGAAAATGGTTTTCCTTATGACTAGATGTGTGAGGACAATAAATATAGGCAGGATAAGTATGATGAGTATTAGAATGAGTGGTGCCCAGTAGTTAGCTCCGGGTACCCGTCATGGCCCTTCGTCAGGTCGTGACAGTGTACCGCTGCGGTGGGTGTACCGCTGTAGCGGTGAGTCCTCGCCACAATCGTTCAGTCGGGTTCCATTGTGTCCACTATGGCGGGCACGGGACCGCTATGGCGATGTCACTATAGTGGGGTCAGGCCCTTCATGGCGGAGGTCAGGATTAGCGTGGTCCGCTATAGCGGGCACTTGGCCGCTACAACGAGACTACCGCAGTGGCGTAACGAACGTTATAGCGGTCGACGAAAAACAGTAACCGTGTTTTAAACACTTAGTTCCAAATTCTTTATTCATAAAACTCCAAAACAGTTCCCCACAAGCACCTAGGGCGAATTTCCAAGCTAGGGCAAGAATATTCTTGAGAGGTAAATCTTAATTATCCCTTTCAATCATTACATTATCATCTTCATGATTATCATCCCTTTTATGGGTCTTCAATGGTGAATTAGTAATAGTAACCCTAGAACCTAATAGACTTTCAATAATTGATGGGTTATGATTGTTATCATTTATTTATCATCTAATGGCTTAGGTTAACTCCTCTTCATCAAGAATTGAACCATTAGAGTCATGAACCAAGTGAATTGAGACTTAGGGTTTCATAAAAATGGCAGCTTGACTATGAAAACTGCTTGTAATTGATGTGTTGATTAAATATTATTATAAATTGATGATTAGTGGTTACTAAGGCCATTGTTAGGTTGTGTTACACCTAGAAATCATTCACCCATTGGAATGGGGCTAAAAGGGAAGGGTGTTCTTGAATTGATTTTGTGACTAGAGTAATTATGACTCATTGAGCATTCTAATTTCTAGACTTGGAGCGTTCTGAGGCTTTACGAAAGGGAAAAGCTATAACTGAGTAATTTGCATCGTTCCAGCTCTACTTTGAGTTAGACTTTGATTAGTTGATTATATGTGTTGTGAATTCGTTAGGAAAAAGCATGCCTAGTCTTTATACATTATGTGTGTGTAGTTGAACTCCTATATGCAATTGATTGTGTGACTGTGTGGGCTTCATGCCATTATTCATTGGGTTGAACCTACAGTTTAATGTTGTTGTGATGAGAAGTTAATATGATCTTCTCGGTGGAACTGTGACATAAAATGATGATTCGAGTATTGGAAACAAGAGGATAAGAAGTAGCAATGTATATATACATGAAAAGGCACAAATGTGACCTAGATTATGGGCTCGTGGTCCGAGGTTCATTCCTGAAAGGAGTGGTACATGATGTGGACTGCGTCCGAGTTCTTTCCGGAGCGGAGGATTTATGGCTCGAGTCCGATGAGTATCCGAAACGAGTGGTACATGGACTCCATGGGTCCCCTGCAGGTTATGACTACTGAGCAATGACATCAGTTGGCATGTGTGGACAGCGAGTATATGGTTACTTTTGGTAGATTTGTTCCCGTTTGTTGCTTCTGTTGAATTGATTCGTAATATCCTTGTTTGACTTGTTGTTGGATTTTGATTTCATGTTGTTGGCTGGCTTTTCTATTTTATTGATTTTATAATGTATGCATGATACTAATCTTAGTCGGCCTATGATATCTACCGGTACATAGTGTTAAATCGATACTACCTTGCTGCATTTTTTTGAGTGCAGATTGTGATCCAGAGACTGCTACCCGACCTCATATCTAGCGTTTAGGCCATTGCTGACAGATTTAGGGTGAGCTTCTATCTATACCAGGCCGCCCGAAGATCTTCTTTTATGATTTCTATTTCTACTCCAGACATTGTGGTTATTTGTTTAGACAGTTTACATTCCTTAGACATGTTTTAGATTAGAGTCCTTGTATGGTGACTTTCGAATTTTGAGGTTTGTAATAGTTAGGACTTTCGCATTTACTTCGTTTTTTTATGGCATGACTTAATTTGATTTTATCTTGTGCTTGAATGATTAATAACTGATTGAATTGGTTAATATAAAAATGGAGTTGAATGAATAGACGACTTGTGCATTGGTTCGCCCACTAGGATTTAGTGTGGGTGCCAGTCATGGCGGGTTGGGTCGTGACAAAATTTGGGGTCTGCCTAGTCAAGGGTCTTCATAGGAATTAATAAGTTTAGGATTTTGTCAATAGTATTATGCAAGTTATCAGTAAATCACATAGTTAGGATCACAAACAATTAAGAGAGATTGAGAACCCCATTTTGACTAGTGTAGGATCTGTTTCAAGTATGTTATGTCTATGTCTCACTTAGGCTGAAAATTGGATTGTTGATTAAGTAGTTCTACATATCTTAATATCAGTACAACATAGGCCATCTAGACTGAGTTTGAAACTGTTAAAAATGCTTTTGGATTATATCTAAATTAGTTGTGTGGATAGCATTCAAACTGTTTGTTAGTCAAGTAGTGAACATAATCAGTTGTCAGCTCTTTTTTGCAACAACATGATGAGAATGTCTTATGCCATTTGATAAGTGTGTCCTGTTGTATCGTTTTGTTGGGTATAAACTTGATTTTGCTGTGTGAGTCAAGCCGACGGGTGTTTGCTTTAGCTTAATCTTAGTTCTCCTTTTACGTTGACTATCCTGCCTAGGTTAGTATCTTTTTGGCTTATTTTACCTTGAGATTAGCTATTTTTCTTATTGAGTCTGAATATGTTCCCATCTCTACATTTGTTATCCCTAAAAACACTATATGGATTTGCAAAGAAGTTGTTTATTTCTTTCTCAGGATTGCAGTAATCATTTAGGGTACTTGTAGGTTAATTTTTTTTTTTTTACATTAAGACCATCCCCTGTTTGAATAAAGTATGTTCACTAAATTGAATCATTAGCAATGGCTACTTGTTAGTTTACGTCTCTGTTCAGTTCACCTTGTGGTCTAATTTTGTTATGGAGTTCAATATCATAACAAATTTAATAAATCAGGCCTATATGTATTCTCTGTGGTTTGCTTGTTGTTTATATGTGCACTTCCATCTTGTCAACTAAGTAGGAGATTGCACTTATTGTTTGTCTGAAATTTATTAATACTATATATGGACTGTGTATGAATGTCTATGCATCTGTGCTTGCTTTAATTCTACTTAATCTTTAAATTCATTCTTAGTCTCATAATGTAACGACCCGTTTGGTCGATATAGTGTTTCGGCACTTTTGACCCTTCCTCGAGCTTGTTTAGCTCACTTTTGACCCGAAGGGACCGTTGATACGCTTCCCGAGGAGTTTGGATATGATTCGGGCGACTTTTTGGGAAATTTGAGGTTTAAACGAAAAAGAGTTGACTCAAAGTTGACTTTTTGGTAACAGACCTCTTTCGGGAATCCATCGATTTCGAGAGGTCCGGATGATCATTTAAAATTTGGGTGCATATTTGGTTTGGTTCCAAATACACTCGGGGGCATTTTGAGACTAGGGTTGGGAAGTTATATTTGAGGTATCGGGGGTTGAATCGGTCAACGAGACCTTCGTTGGGAATTTCGAGGCCACGAGGGCATTTGTAGCGTGTTTTTATGTATGTCTGCATATATGGTATGTGAGCAGATGGCCTCGGGTGATAGTTGGGATTTCGGGTTGAGATTGTGATTTTAGGAATTTCAAGATCTGGTTCATGTTCCCGCTATAGTGGCACCATTACCGCAGCAGCGGCACAGCTATAGAGGTGGACTTGTCGCAACAGCGGTCAAGTGCAAATGTTGGCAGACCGCCGTGGCGGTCTGTGTGGTCGTCGAAGCGGGATCGCTGTTGTCATAGAAGCGGTATCGGATAAGATTATTTCATTAAATGAGTATTAAAAGCCCTAAGACCCTCATTCTTTATTATTTCAACTTTAGAGTTATTGTGAGCTTTTCAAGGTGATTCTTGGAAGAAACTTTTTATGGTCGGTTCTTCTATTCTCTTTGCTATTCCATTTTCCTAAATCACCTTAGGATTCGATTATCATGCTAGTTCACTAATAGTCTAAGGATTAAAAGAGGGTTCAATGAGTTCTTCTTTCTAGGCTTCTAATCTTGATTTATTGATTGGGTTAGCTTTATTAAGCATGGAATTGATGACTAGAATTTATTATTGCATGAATTCTTCCAAATTAATAGCTAATTTATGGGATTGGAAGTTAGGGTTTATACCCAAATTTGGGGGTTTTGCCTAGAATCCAAATTTAAGTAATTTGTTGGTTCTTCTAGATTGTAATTGATGGAAATTGATCACTTAGAGCTTAATTTCATGTTGAGGCCTATGGATTCCTAATTTCACCTTTCTAGTTCATAAACCCCATTCCATAGGTTGGGAATTTGGGCCTTGAATAGAAGTAGGGTTTTGATTGATGTTCTTCTTGATTCTAATTGCATATTTCGGATATGATTAGACTTTAATTATCTCGGGGCTCAAAGGAAAGGAAAGATTAAGGTGTGATTGTGGAGACTTTGTTGTTCGGCCTTCCAAGTAGGTTACAGTTTACCCTATGGTGAGACTTCGATTAGCAAAGCATATATTTAGACGATATTGTTGGAGAATGCATGTAAACCTTCGTGTATGAAGTTGGGTTAGATATTGTCTTAGGTTGGGCCTTGTTGTGTGATTTGGGGCTAGCCACCCCGTTGTATTGTGACTTATCTTGTTCTATTTGTTGTTGGCTCATTGCCACGTGAAGATAGTAGATATTGGTGACTAGTGATATATCTTGATGATGATATTGTAGCACCTTACTTGTTATTGTTTTGAGATGAGGATTGTGATTCTATTACGGCTTATTATGTAGCCTTTGACTAACATTGTTGGTGTGCCTATGTGTGGTACAATGGCTATTGACTTGATTATTGACATTGAACTCATACATTGCACGCATTCTCATCCTTCATGATATACTGTTGATCCATCGGTGATATATAAGGAAACACTGTTATGAGCTGGGCTCAGTTGGATGAGAGTAACGTGAGGACCGATGTCCAGTGTTTATCCTGGAATCGAGGTATGAGTGCTAGTAGCGATTGTCAAGGTCTTTGCTGGAATGATGAGGGTACATGGACTTCGTGGGTCCCACATGGGTTATGCTGCTGAGATGTGATGTTCCATAATCGGAGTACATGTGTACGGCGCATATGCATTGCATCCATATTTCATACATTATTGTATTGCATTGTACCTTGGCTTCTATTGTGATATTCTTGTGATATATTTGTGATATACGGATTCGGATTGGATATACTGAGACGTGGCATAGTTGAGTTTAGATGTTATAACATAGGTGATGACTTGTACTTGATTACTGAATCGTGTTGACTTTTACCTTGTTGATTTATCTGTTTATCTTACTTTATTGCCTTGATATATGTTAGCTAATCTTAGTCGGCCTATGATACCTACCAATACGTGTAGAATGTACTGACCTGCACTTGCTGCATTCTTTTATGAATGCCGACTATCAGGTGGGACCGACATCTACCTCTAGTGGCTGAGAGTTCGAGGTTGCTGATTCGCGTCTTGTTGGGGTGAGCATGGGGACGCTTCACCACCCGGAGGCTCTTATTTTATTATGTCTTATTTTTCTATTCTGAAACATATTGAGACTATTGATGTATTATTATTATTATTATTATTATTATTATTATTATTATTATTATTATTATTATCATCATCATCATTATTATTATTATTATTATTATTATTATTATTATTATTATTATTATTATTATTATTATTATTATTACTATTACTATTATTATTACTATTATTATTATTACTGTTACTATTACTATTACTATTATTATTATTATTACTATTATTACTATTACTATTAGTATTAGTATTAGTATTATTATTATTATTATTATTATTATTATTATTATTATTATTATTATTATTATTATTATTATTATTATTATTATTATTATTACTATTACTATTACTATTACTATTACTAGTACTATTACTATTACTATTATTATTACTATTATTATTATTATTATTATTATTACTATTATTACTATTACTATTATTACTATTACTATTATTACTATTATTATTATTACTATTATTATTATTATTATTATTATTATTATTATTATTATTATTATTATTATTATTATTATTATTATTATTATTATTATTATTATTATTATTATTATTATTATTATTATTATTATTATTATTATTATTATTATTATTATTATTATTATTATTATTATTATTATTATTATTATTATTATTATTATTATTATTATTATTATTATTATTATTATTATTATTATTATTATTATTATTATTATTATTATTATTATTATTATTATTATTATTATTATTATTATTATTATTATTATTATTATTATTATTATTATTATTATTATTATTATTATTATTATTATTATTATTATTATTATTATTATTATTATTATTACTACTACTACTACTACTATTATTATTATTATTACTACTACTACTACTACTACTACTACTACTACTACTTCCAGACTTGTGGATTTTAGCTAGATGCTCTTGTATGACCAGGCCAGATATTGGGGTGGTTTTTGATGTACTTCCGCATTATTTACATATTCATATGTCAGACTTACGTTACTTTAATGTTTTTGCTATTTATGTTGTGGTTGTGAATGTTGGGTTAAGGGTTCGCCTACCGAGATGGGATAGGTAGGTGCCTGTGCGACTTGTGAAATTGGGTCGTGACAAGTTAGTATCAGAGCCCTAGGTTACCCGATCTATAATTCAAGAGCATGTCTAATAGAGTCTCATGGATTGGTAC
Source organism: Lycium ferocissimum (assembly GCF_029784015.1). Classification (NCBI taxonomy): domain Eukaryota; kingdom Viridiplantae; phylum Streptophyta; class Magnoliopsida; order Solanales; family Solanaceae; genus Lycium; species Lycium ferocissimum. The sequence goes on along the minus strand of NC_081342.1, from coordinate 51,696,609 downwards.
GATGAGCTCCGTACTTATCTATGAGATGCTATAGGACATTTAGGAAACTTCACTTTCTTTCGTTCCTTCGTGCTACTTTATTCTAATTGGTATCTTTAATAATCGAATTGGTATCGGACTCTTATCTCTTCTCTCACAGATGGTGAGGACTCGAGCTACGATAGCCCGAGACTAGGTGCCAGAGCCCGCAGCTACGGCTGGCACCAGGGGACGAGTGACAGCCAGAGGACGCGATCGAGCTAGAGGCCGTGGGGCTACCCTAGTTAGGGGCAGGGCTCCTGTGGTAGGGCAGCGGCGTGAGAGATCTCTGTCTCCAGAGCCTGAGGTTCAGTAGGTTGGAGACCCGGCCATCGAGGATGATGAGTCTCTAGTACAGGTACACCCCAAGGCCACTTTAGAGCAGATGATGCAGGATACTATGGCTCGTGTTTTACTCCATTTGTATGCCAAGCAGGCTGCCGCTGGTGTTACTACTCTGGGCGAGGATCACAGACTAGAGTTGGGGTGCAGACCCCTGAGCAGAGACTTACCCGTGTAGCACACCCTGCTGCGGCTATGGCTCCACAGATGGATACAGTGCCAGCCCCGAGAGATGATCTTAGACCCGTGGTGGGCCCTGTTATGACCTTGACTGATAAGGATCTAGTTGGGAGGTTCAGGAAGTTAGAGTCACCGAGATTCGCGGGTACTTCTGGAGAGAATGCGTATGAGTTCATCTTAGACATGCATGAGTTGTTGCACAGGATGGGGATTGTTGAGTCCCATGGGGTTGATTATGTGTCCAACTAGTTTCCCGGGGACGCGAAGACTTGGTGGAGATATTTCATTGCTTGCAGACCTGAGGGTTCTCCACTGACTTGGACACAGTTTTATCGACCTTCCTTGAGAAGTATGTGTCACACCCCAACCTTGGTAAGGCGTGACTGGCACTCGGCACCCTTCGGGAACCGAGCGAACCAAACTGTAACTCACGTTTTCTGTATCTCGAAAGGCATCATAAGACTAAGGTACTATAAGCCATAGGAGCACAAGCCCAAAAGATAACATACTTACGTCTTCAAACTAATCTCGAGTGCAAGTGCCGGTAAGGCTATCCATAATAATGATACAACATAGTTAGAAGTCGAGATAATTATAAGATATCTAACTGTGCATATCTGTCTACGAGCCTCTACAGGAGTACATGACATAAAGTGGCCGGAACAGGGCCCCACCATACCCATGCAAATGCATATGCAGCCATGCTGACTCATAGGGCAACTCCGAAGCAAGTGGAGTGCCACGACTCTGCCTGCTGAGCTGGTATCCTTGCTGAAAGATCCGTCAAGCTGTATCTCAAGACCTGCGGGCATGAAACGCGCGCCCCCGAAGGGACGTCGGTGAGCAATGTACTGAGTATGCAAGGCGGAAAGTGCAACAAAATAGTCATATACTAAAGATGAGAAGAATAAGAATCAACCCGGCATTTCTGAACTACCGATAGAAATCTAGCATATGTATACATACCTCTTCATCTTCTTGCGATCTTTACTAGGTCCGTATACCCTACCATAGTCCTGGTTACCTTATCATCAAACGTTATCTGAACATGTGTTGCGGCGTGCAACCCGATCCATATATGATACATGTCTCTCTCTATACTCTCGCATGCTTAACCATATCTATGTACAGTACTGTGCCTTTATCTTACTAATCATCCTATACTAACTGCCCAACTGATCAGTGGTAATTTCTCGACCGGCTGTAGTCCGGTGGTAATAACTGCCTGTCCGATTAACGCTCGACGGTATAGCGCAACTGCCCGACTGATCAGCGGTAACTGCCCGACCGGCCGTAGCACGGTGGTAACGGCCCGACTGGCTGCAGTCCAGTGGTAAATATATATATCTGCCTAACTGGTCATAGACCAGTGGTAATTATAATCAACATCCCACCCTTGGTAAGGCATGATTGGCACCCGGCACCTTACGGAATCTGAGCGAACCAACTTATAACTTGTATTCTCTATGTCTCGAATGACAAAATAAGGCTAAGGCTAGATATGAACGTAATATCATGTATAAATATATGTCCAATGGACCGACGATGCCAATATAACGACCGACAGAACATAACGAAGCTATACACAGGATCTGTCTGCAAAGTCTCTATGAACATGACTGAAGTGTACAAGTCGGGACAGGGCCCCCAACATGCCCTGAACAAAATCATACAAACATATATACATGCAGACTCGGCAACGCTCCAGGAAGAAGTGGAGCTCACCAATCATAACTGGTACCTGAAGGCAGCCTACGATGAAAGATCCTCATCTTGTCTATCCACACCTGCGGGCATGAACGCAGTATCCACAAGAAGGGACGTCAGTACGAGCAATGTACTGAGCATGTAAGGCATGAATAGTAGCATAGTAAGAGATACCGAACATGGAAAATAATACAATGAACGTATGAAGATAAAGTAATGTAAAAAAGATCAACCTGTGCCTCTAAATGCCCTTTTAAGGCGAATGTCGTGCATGCTTAGCTTTTAAAAAAAAAAGACTTTTCCATATATATCCATATATAATATCCTGTCCGGCCGTTAAGGAGCGATAATATATATAGCATCTTGCCCGGCCATTAAGGCACGATAATATATATAGCATCTTGCCCGGCCATTAAGGAACGGTAATACATATATATACACATAGCGTCTTGCAGGGTATTATCTTACCTGGCCATGTAGGCTCGGTGTCATCTTACTCGGCCCTTTCGGGACTCGGTGTCATCTTACCCGGCCCTTTCGGGACTCGGTGTTATCCCCAGCTGATCAGTGGGATGCAATGTATACATACACACACACACAAAAAAAAAATACATACATGAAATCAACACCATCATTGGCTTTACCATTATTATCATATCATTCCCGAAGGATTAACCATCGTAGGATAAAATCGACGATGTCACGGGAATCTTGAGAATCATGAACTTAGATAACATTAGAAATAGAATCATTATCTTCGCTACATCTCACCTCGAAGGAACGAATAACATGAGGTGAGACCATCAACAATAAGTAAGATCTAGGGATTCATGGAATGGCTCAGCAATCTCATAATGCTCTCAAATCATAGCTTCAGAGTTTCTAGAAGACAATCATCATCATCGTCACAGTCATCATAGAACATAGTCATTTAACATCATAAGAAGCTTTAAGAGTCATGAACTTCTAGCTTTTGAAAACAAGGAGGTTATGAAAACATTTATGGGATCATAACTTAGGAATCATGCCTTTGAAAGAAAGGGACGCAGCCTTAACATACCTATTCACCTCCAATTATCTACACTTATTCGTCCGAGCTCGCAAGTCTACATTTAAGAGGATTCACACAATCGTTAGACTCATCATAGTATATTTGTGCTAAGCTTTCAAGTCAAACTATTTTATATCTGCGCAAAATCGAAGCAAAGATTTCCCCTGTTTATATGCCTAGCCCGAAATCTCAATTCAGCAACCAACAACAACAACAACAATACCAACATCAATAACATCATTTCCAACACCAATATGTACCATAAAACAGCCCACACGCTGCTTTCCAACTTCCATAACTAACCAACTTACTACACAATTATTTAATGACTTTGTCTCCGTAAATAAGCCTTAAATAATACCAAAAGATAAAGATTCATACCTTTCTTCTTGTTAAGACAGCAATATCCTCAATATCCACGCTAAAATCCACCGCAAAACAATACTAGAATCACAACCACGCGTTACCCGGACATAAACCACTACTCCGCGACTTAAAAATTACTCACTTTTTATTTCCCTCTCTCTCTCTCTTTCTCTCTCTCTTCAATTTCTGGAATTTTCTAGGAAAATCTGATGAAAAAAGAGGGTTATTACCCTTTATATAGGGGTCAAATTCGGTCGGGTTCGTTGTAGCATTTTACTTTAGCAAAGACAGAAAGGTGTCGATGCTTGTAGTAGTACTGTAGCACGCATTTCTGCTCTGTCAGCTGAACTTGTAACGTCCATAATTTTCTATTCCGATGTCCTATCGATGAGCGGTTTGTTGCGTTGGAAACTGGACTCAACGAAATTTATTTTAGGCTTTTGTTTTACTTCAAAACACTTCATATGCTAAGAGATATTCGTCCCTCAATTTAGACCAAAATTTTCATACAAAACATTACCCATCCTTTCTCCAAAGTCGTACTACTCCATTTCTTCCACTCATTTCCTTATAAAACCTTCCAGTATGCCTTATATGCATCCTTAACTCATTAAGTATGCTTAATAATGCTTGCTCCTTATATTCCAAAGTGATTTTACTTAACCCTAACTCAATGTACTTATGTTTGAAATTTGATAAGTGCTTTTTCGAAGATACGGGGTGTAACATCCTTCCCCCCTTAAAAACATTCGTCCTCGAATGTTGTAGTGTGCCGATCCTCAATAGCCTGATTGAATTTTTTGTTCAATTACCACCTACTTATACTATAATTTGGTCAGTTTCATCCTGTTCTTTCTTAGTTCTTTATCAAATTCATTTGTGAATCGTGCAGTACTCAATCCTCACATATATATAGTCACAAGTCAACTAATATTCTGTTCTCATTTCTTATACTAACGTTCAATTGCTTGTTCAGCGGTACTCTGCTACTGACAAATCCTTACTCTTAACGGTTACGTTTCTTCAACCATCCGTGTTAATTCCTTTCCATGATCAGTTATACCCATATCCTCAATACAATTTCTTAATTATGTACATTCCTAATGCTCCATCACCATCTTTATTATTCCTCGTAGCAGGATTATAGATTGCGATGAACCAATAATCATAGTTCAAACTGGTCTATAGATCACAATATCTTCGAGTTCTTGTCAAAACTCTCCCTTTAATTCCTTTGCCTCAAATCTTGCAAAGTATAACTTATAATTATAAAGTTAGAGCAATTCTCACTTTACCACAACTTCTTTTCTAACATCAGTATGGTATACTTACCCTTGACTTCCTTATTCCAGTGATCATTTAGTTAGCTGTCATTTCTTGTTGGCTTTTCGGTGTGTCCATTCACATCTGCGGGGCATAACCTTACATTGATGGTTCATATAATTCTATAATACATACCCTTGTACTCGGTATGGTTAGTGACTCGTGATATACTTTCTAATTTCTAGTGATGCTGCTGCCTTTCTATCTGTACCCACACCGTTCTTCCTCCACTTAGAGATCGCCACACCGCTTATCGTTACTCCTTTTGTTAAGATTGTCATATTTTTCCTTTAACATCAAGATTTTTCTTCCGTTGTAACCCAAAGTGTCCTTTGTACCCACCATCCATTTGATCATTCTCTTTGTAGTTAGCTTGTAGACCTTTCTTACTCGCTTTATTACTCTTGAGGATACGTCGCTGCCTATTTAGGTGCGGCACAAATTTCCCTAGTCTAGAAATATCATATCTCACGTCTGCATGAAGTATTCTCTTGATCCATTTTTATTTCCCTTTCATACCTGCTTTGTGGTATGCTTATCTTTAATTCGTCTCTGCTCCCTCTTAATGCATTCTTGATATGCCACTACATCTTGAATTTTGGCCTCTTTAAGCTAAAATCTTTCTTTCCTTGGAATTTTGACAATGCCATACCTCGTTTCAGGACTAGATCTGCTCTTCCCCCCTTTTTAAAGGTGTTAGCTTATACATTAGTAACTCCGAGTATTGGTAGCCATTAACTTATCCCGACGATCCGTCAATTCTTTTGGTCTCTTATAATGCAAGGTTCTCCCGCCGTATAGTTTGACTTATTTTCTTCTCTCGCTAATCGAGGGCTTTGCATGTAACCAAAGCACTCATGCATTACCAATCCATTCTCGCTACCTTCTTTAAGGCCCTTCTACTTACCTTTTGTGTCTGAACATTTTCTCGAATCCATAGGTTAACGGGGACATTGGAATCCATCAAAATACTTTACGGAACGTTTGGTCACACTTTGCTCCTTTTGTCCCTCGTCTTCCTCCATAACTATTATCCCGAAATTCTTCTTACTGCGAGTTTTCGGTTTCAACTTTTTACGTTTACAACGTACCATTGAAAGTTAATATGCTACACTCTTCCACTTCCACTATCAATCCCTTTTTCTTACCTAGCTCACTTATCCGAAATTTTCCTTGACTACTTATTTGCATCCCCCGTATGCGTTGTAGTTCTTCTAGTGTTCTGCCACTTCTTGTTCGTGTCGTGGAATCCTTGCAAATAAATTCTTTTCTTTCTTCTCCTTTCTGCCGCCAAGGCTAGTCCATACTCATGAATATTTTCCATACATCCTTCTATAATCAAATCTCGATTTTCCTTATCCTCATCCTATGTCATTGATGTACTACCTCTCGGTTAGCTTTGTTAATTCATTATCCTCTCGCTTGTCCTTAGTGATTGCTCAATTTTTCTTTTCTTCCCTTCTTCTTCTCTCCTCTCCTTTTGACCAGCCCATTAGTGTACCTTTCGTAGTTTAATCCTCAAACCTTCCTTAAGTTCCTTCCTCCTCGAGTGCTCTTCTCCACTTGTTATTTCATAGTATCGACCCTGAAGTTCATGAAATATTCCTTTAAACGTGCAAATCCGTTCTATTCTTAAATCATCTTTTAGGAAAGCTTCTTCGTTTCCAAGGCAATCGTGTCAGTATGACTACACATTTATCCCTTTATATACCTCTCGAGAGCTGTAAATCTCTTAGTATCGTTGCAAGGCCTGATCATTCTCTCTCTTACTTCACATTCCTAGTTGTGGTCACTACCCTTTAGTCCCACTTGTCGAAGTCTGTTCTCCAACCCTACACATTTATCTTTTATTCCATACTACCGCACTTTATCCCTTTCGCATGCTTACCTTCAAATTTTATCCAAATAGTCCCTTGCTTTGCCCGTTGTCTCTCTTGGAAGCTTTACTCACCCTTGTTCCTTACATTTTTTTTTTTGCGACATTTTGATCTTCTTACTTCCTGCATACTCACTTTCTTCCTTTCCCTGATGTTATTGCATTAGGACTTTCCAACTCTAACCTGTAGTGAAAATAACATCAACTTACCTTGTAACATTTGTACCACTTTTGTCACTTGAACTTCATTACCGTTCGATTAATGCCTTTAATATATAGCAACGTCGGTTCTTTCTTCCGGGGCACACATATCAGTTGACGCGGCCACATATGGGATTTCATACACATACATACATATATTTACAAACACCTTGCTTCCAAAGTATTTCCAAATACCTTTCACACTTATCCTAGTTCTAGAGCTGTGATGCACTTTCTTTCTCGCCACCGATCTAATCCGCCTTGTCCTTCGCGACCTCTTGAGGTTTCCAACCACTCCGCATACTCCAATTTCCCTTAGGCTACTCTAGCTTCTCATCTGTCCCTTATCTCTGAATTTGTAAGACTTTTAGTACACTTTCCAGGGGGTCACCCATCCTAGTATTACTCTTACCCCAACACGCTTAACCTTAGAGTGCTAATGGGATCCGGTGGGTTAGTGCTAGTATGATCGCATCCACCCCTTGCGTGACCTTTATCACATAACCTAGAATAGGCTAAAATTCTAACGGATTCCGATAAATTCTCGTAGTGCATCTCTCTCCATATTAAAAGGATTCCTTACTCTTCCGACGAAGCAAATGCTATTTTAACCTTTGGAACTCCCGATGACAAGCCATCAATCAACACATACAACTGCTTTCCATTCCTAAATTTTAAGATTCCTTGTAGCTATAAAACTTTTTTGCCGCAGCTATCTATAAGTACTTTAGTTATCGGTTCCTTCAAAACTTCCATTCGTCAACTATCAATGGTATCCTACAATAGTTGTACGCATATAAGAAGTTCTAATAAAAGACTCATATACCTGTAGCCGGCCTGTCCTCCTCTTGGTCTGGAGGGTTGTAGAGTGAAGTATCCTCCTCATCGTGCTTGCACCATTCTGTTAGCCATCTCATCATGGCGATTGTTTGTATGGTTCTATGTCATATACTCTCGCAATTGATATAACTAGCGGCTTGAAATTTCACGAGGGTTCATTGTCACCAGCTCGTTTCGACCAACATAATATCCTTGAATCCTCGTCTTTAAATTTTAGGAAAATTTTGATAGAGTTTTCCCCCCATACTTCTTACTATCCAAACCCTGCACGCAGCCCGAAAAATACATGAAATGCCTCACAGGGTAAAATATATACATGTATAACACACCTTAGCCTCACAGGGCTCTCAATATCGAACAGAAACGCAAAGATGACAAAACTTACCTCATGCGTCACAACTCGGAATATACTTGAACTTTTATCAATCGTCCTTGTATATTTCCCTGGTCACTTTCCCTTCCATTCATTGGCTATACATTTCAATAATACTTGCAACATTCTTACCATATCTGACTTATAATCCTTTTTACCATTACTTACCTCTGGTCGTTTCCTTCAACTTCGTCGTAACGAATCTTACAACTGAACTTATCATTAAATTATACACGTAACTAATTCCCCCTGCTTTACTGTTCAATCAACTTATCTTGACTATGACCAATTTATTCTCATAGAAGATGCACATCTTGATGACATAATTTCAACAAAGTGACTTACTTCTGTAATCCTAATATCATCATCCTCTTCCTTTATCAACACCATTCTTCCGCTGAAATCAAGGGTTAGTACAAGAAATTTCATTTCCTATGACTTGCCTCTCCCGCACGATCTAAGATAAGAAAAGAAGGTCAATCATTCCTAAATGCCTTGCAGCCTTTTTTTTATAAATGTGGCCGGCTTCACACCCATAAACAGTACTCTGCTAGACACGGCTTGCAGACAACCCTAGGACAGAACTGCTCTGATACCAATTTGTCACACCCCACCCTTGGTAAGGCGTGATTGGCACCCGGCACCTTACGGAAACCGAGCGAACCAACTTATAACTTGTATTCTCTATGTCTCGAATGACAAAATAAGGCTAAGGCTAGATATGAACGTAATATCATGTATAAATATATGTCCAATGGACCCACGATGCCAATATAACGACCGACAGAACATAACGAAGCTATACACAGGAACTGTCTGCAAAGCCTCTATGAACATGACTGAAGTATACAAGTCGGGACAGGGCCCCCGACATGCCCTGAACAAAAATCATACAAACATATATACATCCAGACTCGGCAATGCTCCAGGAAGAAGTGGAGCTCACCAATCATAACTGGTACCTGAAGGCAGCCTACGATGAAAGATCCTCGTCTTGTCTATCCACACCTGCGGGCATGAACGCAGCGTCCACAAGAAGGGACGTCAGTACGAGCAATGTACTGAGTATGTAAGGCATGAATAGTAGCATAGTAAGAGATACCGAACATGGAAAATAATATAATGAACGTATGAAGATAAAGTAATGTAAAAGAGATCAACCTGTGCCTCTAAATGCCCTTTTAAGGCGAATGTCGTGCATGCTTAGCTTTTTTAAAAAAAACTTTTCCATATATATCCATATATAATATCCTGTCCGGCCGTTAAGGCGCGATAATATATATATCATCTTGCCCGGCCATTAAGGCACGGTAATATATATAGCATCTTGCCCGGCCATTAAGGCACGGTAATACATATATATACACATAGCGTCTTGCATAACATTATCTTACCCGGCCATGTAGGCTCGGTGTCATCTTACCCGGCCCTTTCGGGACTCGGTGTCATCTTACTCGGCCCTTTCGGGACTCGGTGTCATCTTACTCGGCCCTTTCGGGACTCGGTGTTATCTTACCCGGCCCTTTCGGGACTCGGTGTTATCCCCAGCTGATCAGTGGGATGCAATGCATACATACATACACACACATAAAAAAATACATACATGAAATCAACACCATCATTGGCTTTACCATTATCATCATATCATTCCTGAAGGATTAACCATCGTAGGATGAAATCGACGATGTCACGGGAATCTTGAGAATCATGAACTTAGATAACATTGGAAATAGAATCATTATCTTCGCTACATCTCACCTCGAAGGAACGAATAACATGAGGTGAGACCATCAACAATAAGTAAGATCTAGGGATTCATGGAATGGCTCGGCAATCTCATAATGCTCTCAAATCATAGCTTCGGAGTTGCTAGAAGAGAATCATCATCATCGTCACAATCATCATAGAACATAGTTCATTTAACATCATAAGAAGCTTTAAGAGTCATGAACTTCTAGCTTTTGAAAACAAGGAGGTTATGAAAACATTTATGGGATCATAACTTAGGAATCATGCCTTTGAAAGAAAGGGACGAGCCTTAACATACATGTTCAGCCTCCAATTATCTACACTTATTCGTCCGAGCTCGCAAGTCTACATTTAAGAGGATTCACACAATCGTTAGACTCATCATAGTATATTTGTGCTAAGCTTTCAAGTCAAACTATTTTATATCTTGCCGAAAATCGGGCAGCATTTCCCCTGTTTATATGCCTAGCCCGAAATCTCAATTCAGCAACCAACAACAACAACAACAACAACAATACCAACATCAATAACATCATTTCCAACACCAATATGTACCATAAAACAGCCCACACGCTATTTTCCAACTTCCATAACTAAACAACTTACTACACAATTATTTAACGACTTTGTCTCCGTAAATAAGCCTTAAATAATACCAAAAGATAAAGATTCATACCTTTTTTCTTGTTAAGACAGTAATATCCTCAATATCCACGCTAAAATCCACCGTAAAACATTACTAGAATCACAACCACACGTTACCTGGACATAAACCACTACTCCGCGACTTAAAAATTACTCACTTTTTGTTTCCCTCTCTCTCTCTCTCTCTCTTCAATTTCTGGAATTTTCCAGGAAAATCTGATGAAAAAAGGGGGTTATTACCCTTTATATAGGGGTCAAATTCGGGTCGGGTTCGTTGTAGCATTTTACTGTAGCAACACTGTAGCAGGTCGGTACTGTAGCACGCGTTTCTGCTCTGTCAGCTGAATTTGTAACGTCCATAATTCTCTACTCCGATGTCCTATCGATAAGCGGTTTGTTGCGTTAGAAACTAGACTCGACGAACTTCACTTTAGGCTTTTTTTCACTTCAAAACACTTGATATGCTAAGAGATATTCGTTCGTCAATTTAGACCAAAATTTTCATACAAAACATTACCCATCCTTTCTCCAAAGTCGTACTACTCCATTTCTTCCACTCATTTCCTTATAAAACCTTCCAGTATGCCTTATATGCATCCTTCACTCATTAAGTATACTTAATAATGCTTGCTCCTTATATTCCAAAGTGATTTTACTTAACCATAACTCAACATACTTATGTTTTAAATTTGATAAGTGCTTCTTCGAAGATACGGGGTGTAACAAGTGGTAATTATAATCAACATCATAACTAAACTTCTACAAGTAATCTCTATGCACTTCTCGTGGTCATCACTTAACCCGTAGGGTCTACATAATCACATATGACTTATAAGCACAGCTCAGGCCATTAGTACTTCTTCCCGCTTGACTAAACATTAACCAAGTCCTAAGATACAACATAAACCTCTCTTCGAACACTAAATACCTCAATAGGGATCCTCTACTAGCACTCTATTCATGTCCTATAAAACATTCCTTAAGAACCTGTTCCTAATCTCGTTGCATTATTATTGTGGAACCATCATCATGAACACATCTCACCTTGAAGGAACAAAGTCATAAGATGAAATCAACAACAATTAATAACATCAATAGCCATGAAACAAGCTCAAGGATGTCATAAGAACATCGGGAACTGTAAGCTTTGGTACTTTTAGAAACGTGTTTATTGAAGATGTCATGTGTAGGTTCACAACAAAGGAATCATGCCTTAAGAAAGAAAGGTTTAGCCTTAACATACCTGGAAGCTCACTTCTCGACTTTCCAACCTACCTCCTGTCTTGAAATCTACATATAAAACCATTCATACTATTGTTAGGCCCGTTGTTATATACTTATCCTAAGCCTCCAAATAAATCTTTCCAGAATGCGAAATTCAGAAAGATCTCCCCGTTTATATACCCAGCCCGAAATCATAATCCAAAGAACCAACAACAATAACAACAATACCAACATCAACAACAATATTATCAGCACCAAAATATTCCATAGCATCTCACACGATATTTTATCCAATTTCTCCACCAACAATTCCACTATACGATTATTCTACAACTCTACTTCCGTAAATAAACTTATATCCATATCAATAAGAAGAGATTCATACCTTATTCCCGCTAGTACCACGATATCTCCAACATTTTCCTTGAATTCCAACCAAGATTCACTGCAATATGATAGTTTAATCGCAACTACGCGCTGTCCAAACTTAAATCCGGAGATTATACTTAATTCGCGTTAAAATCTTGTGGACAGAAGTTGGGAGAATTTTCTAGAAGATTTGGGAATTATTTGGAGAGTTCTTGTCTGAAAATGAGGTTTTGGATCAGATTTGGTCCTTAAATAGTGGGTCAAATTTGGGTCGGGTCACTGTAACAGTACTGTAGCAGTCTGTTGCGTTCATAGTTCTCTACTCCGATGTCCTATCGACGAGTGGTCTGTTGCGTTAGAAACTAGACTCGACGGACTTCATTTTAGGCTTTTGTTTCACTTCAAACACTTCATATGCTAAGAGATACTCATCTCTCAAGTTGGACCAAAATCTTTACACAAAACATTACCCATCCTTTCTCCAAAGTCGTACTACTCCATTTCTTCCACTCGTTTCCTTATAAAGCCTTCCGTTATACCTTATATACATCCTTCACTCATTAAATATACTTAATAATGCTTCGTTCTCATAATCCAAAGTTATTTTTCTTAGCCATAGCTCGACATACTTATGCTCAAATTTACTAAGTGCTTCTCTGAAAGTACGGGGTGTAACAGTATGTGCCTCGGGCTTTGTGAGAGTCACGTAGAGATGATTTTCTCTACTTGTAGAAGAGAGGATTATTCGTTGAGGCCTTTGTGACTCACTATTTATATTTGGCCCATTATTCAGCACCCCTGATTTTTATTGAGCCTGATAGGATTCGATGCTTTGTTGGTGGGCTTGTTGGTTCTATTCAGATTCCATGCCTCCAGCATGAGGCCATAGGGGCTTCCTTCCAGTCCATTATTGAGCATGCTTCTTTAGTAGAGGCTGCTAAGGCCCGCGCATTTGGGAGAGTTAGTGAGAAGAGGCAGCGACAGGTTGGAGGTTATAGTAGTTCCAGCTCAAGGGGCGCTAGACAGTCTTCTAGGCAGTATCAGCCCTATTCCGGCTGCCCTGTACACTCAGCATTGCATGTTTCTTCTAGTGGGCCATCCAGACAGAGGGTCTCTAAGAGCTCATTTTCTCAACCAGTTGACAGAGTTGCTCCAGCTGGGACGTCAGTTTCAGTTCATCAGACTCTGACTTCTAGAGGTTGCTTTTCGTGTAGACAGCCCGGTCATTTTACTAGAGAGTGTCTATGACCCAGGCAGGGTCATCAGTTCCAAAGGGCTCCTGCATCTTCAGGTAGCCGAGGTGGTACTTCTCAGAGGGAAGGTGCTCAGTCAGGTAGCGATGGTTCACAGGTTTCTAGAGGTGGATTCTAGGCTGGTAGAGATGGGTCCCAGAGTTCGAAAGGTGGATCACAGTCTGGACGTGATGGGGCCCATTTTTATTCGTTCCCGGGTAGACCCGAGGCAGAGGCATCAAATGCTATTATTTCAGGTACCGTTTCTGTCCGACAGAGAACAGCGTCTGTATTATTTGATCCTAGATTCACCTATTCGTATGTGTCTGCATATCATGTCGTTGATTGAGATTTGCTTTATGATAGCATAGCGGTACCTATTTATGTGTCTACTCCAGTTAGAGAATCTGTTATAGTTGATCGAGTTTATCGGTCGTGTTTGGTTACTTTTATGGGTTATGACACGTGGGTAGACTTGATGATACTTGATACGGTGGATTTTGATATTATGTTGGGTATGACCTGGCTTACTCCTTATCATGCGATCTTGGACTGTCATGCCAATACAGTCACTTTAGCCATGCTGGGCATTCCTAGACTTGAGTAGAGGGGTACTCCTAAACCCGCTCCAAAGAAGATTATTGTCACGACCCAAATCGATGAGCCGTGACGGGAGTCTGACCTCTAGCGACCAAACACCCCTAAACACGTATCTAAAACATACTGAATGTCAAAGGCCTATAAATGGCATAAACTGATCTCATAAGAGGGAAACATCAGAACTCTATACAATCTACATATATATACACAACATGCGGAAGAACAGTGCAAGCTAGCTAGGCTGCTACATATACTGTACACAAAAGAATAAAAGTCGACAAGGCAACATCGTCTGACTACTACATACAACTGTCTACAGACCTCTACTAGAATAAAAGCTGCCCGAAAAGGACGGGAAAGGGCCCCGTCATACCTATATGTATACACATCTCAAAAGAGGCATACCAAAACTGACTGTAGCTCCGAATCAAATGGAGCATGCGATCACCGCTAGATATAGAGGTCTGCGAGTTGGATCACACATGTCATCTCCCGTACCTCGCGGGCATGAACGCGGCCCCCGAGCAACGGGGAGTCGACGGATAATGTACCAAGTATGTAAGGCATAAGAAAAACATATATACACATAAGAATCATGGATAAGATACGAACTCATAAACCGAAATGACCGATTGCATGTACTTGTATGAACTAGTATCGCACTAAATACGCATAAATCTATATAACGACAATGCCTCTGCGGGCACATAATATGCATGCTCATACCTATCAATGATGGCCGCGCATCTATATATGTGTGCGTATATAACGCATGATATGTGTGTGTATATAACGCCTGATATGTGTGTGTATATAACGCCTGTAAAGCCTCTATGGCATCTCATCATATCATATCGGCTCCTTTGTGGCCATAATTAATATAATCATCGTAGTGGCAGTGCTTATATAACGCCTATATCTCTTCTCATACTTTACATAGATCTAATATTTGCGTATATAACACCTTCTGGTTACGGGTCAATGTACATAAATATATAATGAATGTAATGCATGAATAAACTGTATGCATGGAACTCGGCTACATAAGGGCCGACCCATGAACGTAGGATCACTCATAAACGGGGTACATGAACATCAAGACTGAAGTACTTCTAATGCTTCTAAGAGTAGAGTAATATGGACGCTCGCTTACTCACTTGTTGGATCATATCATAGGATCATGCCAAAAGATGGAAAGAATGGCCTTGACATACTTGAAGTATACTCAATCGTCCCACTTCTACCTCTCGAACTTGCAAGTCTACAATTAAGATAACATAGGGCTTAATTAGACTATTTACTTCACCTACTAACCTCCATTAGATGCATATAGAGCTTAACGATTTGTAGATAATATTTTCCTTATAAGCTTACAACTCTTCAACTTCTCATTCGAGCCAACGTCAACCACAATATCCAAAACACGATGACAACACACATACACACACACACACACACACACACACACACACACACACACACACACACACACACACACACACATATATATATATATATATATATATATATATCAAATCCATTCCCAATCATTTCTTAAAATAACCGTAAGTCACTATCTTGTCTTTCATCAACTTACCACCCCCACAAATACCCCTCTTTACTTAGAATCACTAAAACTCTTGATAATAAACTCAAATACAAGGGTAGAAAATATTTACATACCTTGAGGGGTCAAAAATCCCAAGAGTCACTTCAACTTCAACTCTCTAAGCTTCACAACCTTGAAAAAACCCTAGAAGCAACCTTCTTCTTCACCATCTCGGGTTTACGGGGTTCAGGTCTTGTCAAATCTTCACTAATATGATGAAAAATATTGGTAGAGGATATGTTAGGGTTTTTCTAATTTGGAAAGGAGGAAAATATAAAATAAGGTTGTGAACCACCTATTTATACTTAGAAGCCAAAAAGGCTACAGTGGTCCGGTTCAACGAGCGGGTCGATGGCCCGTCGACGTGTCGACGCCCCATCGACGTGTCGACGAGTCATCGACTTGTTCTATCAACCTGCGCCTGTAGATGCAAGGCTGTGGGATCCTGTTGACGTCACACGTCGACAGTCCGTCGAACATGTCGATGACCCGTCGATGATGACTGGTATTTTGCAGATTTTTCTGATTTAGTTCAGATCGCGCCGATTCGATTCGTTCAACTTTTAACTTTATAAATTGCCTGTAATATCAGCTGGTACTCTCATACATGGGGTAAGGCACATTCTACTCCAAACTCGGGCTCGGGTCTCTATTCCAAGGGCATACCCGACTAGAAAACCATAGGTTCTACCATTACGAGAACGAGAGGTGTAACAATTATTTCCTTTCTCCAGGCTAAGAAATTAGTTAACAAGGGGTGTTTAGCTTATTTGGCTCATGTGCATGACACTACTGTTTCATCTCCACCCCTTGAGTCCATTCTCGTTGTGAGCGAGTTTGTGGAGGTATTCCCGTCCGGCCTACCAGGTATGCCACCCGATTGGGATATTGACTTCTGTATTGACTTGGATTCGGGAACTTGCCCTATTTCTATTTCGCCATATCGGATGGCACCTGTTGAGTTGAGAGAGCCTAAGGAGCAGTTGCAGGATTTATTGAGTAAGGGGTTCATTAGACCGAATGTCTCCCCTTGGGGTGCTCCTGTGCTTGATATGAAGAAGAAAGATGGATCTATGAGGATGTGTATTGATTATCGCCAGCTAAACAAGGTTACTATTCGGAACAAGTGTCCTATTCCTTATATTGATGATTTATTTGACCAGCTTCAGGGTGCTTCAGTGTTCTCGAAGATTGACTTGCGTTCAGGCTACCATCAGCTAAAGTTCAGGGCTGAGGATATTCCGAAGATAGCTTTTCAGATGAGATATGGACATTATGAGTTTACGTGATGTCATTTGGCCTTACCAATATCCTGGCTGCATTCATAATTTTGATGAATGGCATCTTTAGGCCATTCCTTAACTCCTTTGTGATTGTGTTTATTGATGATATCTTGGTGTATTCCAAGGGTAGATAGGAGCATGAGAGCCATCTTCACACTGTACTTGGGTTGTTAAAGAAGAATAGCTTATTGCTAAGTTTTTAAAGTGCGTGTTTTGGTTGGAGTCTTTGGCATTCTTGGACCACATTGTGTCTAAGGACGGGATCATGGTTGATCCTCAGAAGATTGAGGCTGTGAGGGATTGGGCGAAGTCCATTACTATGATCAAGATTCGTAGTTTCGTGGGGTTGGCCAGCTACTACCGCTGATTTGTAAAGGGTTTTGCTTCTATTGCATCATCGTTGACCAGATTGACTCAGAAAGACGTTCCCTTCCAGTGGTCCGATGATTGTGAGGACAGCTTCCAAAAGCTCAAGACTCTTTTGACTTTAGCCCCGATTATAGCATTGCCCGTGGAGGGTAAGGATTTCACAATTTATTGTGATGCATCCCGTATGGGTTTGGGTGTTGTCTTGATGCAGAAGGGTAACGTTATAGCCTATGCTTCCCGTCAATTGAAGATCCATGAGAGGAATTACAATACCTATGATTTGGAGTTATTGGCCGTGGTGTTTGCTTTGAATATTTGGAGGCATTACTTGTATGGTGTCCATTGTGAGGTTTTCACCGATCACCGTAGCCTTCAAAGACGTGTTTACCCAGAGAGATCAGAATTCCAGGCAGCGGCGATGGATGGAGCTCCTGAAGGACTATGACATCTCTATTCTTTATCATCCAGGGAAAGCCAATGTTGTTGCTGATGCCTTGAATCGCAAGGCCACGAGTATGGGGATTTTAGCCCGTTTGGTTATTTCTGAGCATCCGTTGGCCATGGAGGTTCAGACTCTGGCCAACAATTTTGTTTGTCTTGATTTTTCAGCCCCAGGTAGAGTGTTAGCTTGTGTGGAGGTGAGGTTGTCCTTGTTAGATCTGATCAGGACTCATCAATTTGAGGATGCTCAGTTGAGCAAAATTTGAGATAGGGTTCTGAGAGGTGAGCCCAAGGAGGCCATGATTGATTCTGAGGGCATCTTGAGGATTAAGGGGCACGTACGCGTTCCTCGTGTTGGTGACTTGATCCAGTTGATTTTGACTGAGGCCCATAGCTCTCGATATTCCATTCATCCGGGGGCGACAATATGTATCATGATTTGAGGCAGCACTATTGGTGGCGTCGTATGAAGAGGGATGTAGCAGATTTTGTGGCTAAGTGTGGTAATTGTCAGCAAGTCAAGTATGAGCACCAGTGACCCGTTAGTGTACTTTAGAGGATGCCTATTCTCAAGTGGAAGTGGGAGAGAATTGCCATGGATTTCGTTGTGGGTCTTCCGAAGACCCTGAGTAAGTTTGATTCGATTTGGGTAACAGTCAATCGGTTGACTAGGTCCGCTCATTTCATTCCAGTTCAGGTCTCTTACACTGCGAAGAAGTTAGCCAAGTTGTATATTCGTGATATTATGATACTACATGGGGTTCCCATTTCTATCATATCTGATCGTGGTACTATCTTCACTTCTTAGTTCTGGAGAGCTTTTCATGATGAGTTGGGTACCCGAGTGGATCTTAGTATAGTTTTCCACCCCCAGACCGATGGGCAGTTCGAGCGGACCATTTAGGTGCTCGAGGATATGTTGAGAGCTTGCGTTATAGACTTTGGTGGTCATTAGGATCAGTACTTGCCATTGGCAGAGTTTGCGTATAACAACAGTTATCACTCGAGTATCGACATAGCGCCTTTTGAGGCTTTGTATGGAAGGAGATGTAGATCTCCGGTTTGTTGGTTTGATGCATTTGAGGTTCGACCTTGGGCTACGAATTTATTGAGAGAGTCTCTTGAGAAGGTGAGGGTTATTCAGGCCAAGCTTTTGGCGACTCAGAGTCGACAAAAGATGTATACGGATCGGAAGGTTCGAGATTTAGAGCTCGCCGTTGGTGATCAAGTTCTATTGAAGATTTCACCCATGAAGGGTGTTATGAGATTTGGGAAGAGAGGTAAGTTGAGTCCAAGGTATATTGGGCCATTTAAGATTCTTGACCGTGTGGGTGATGTTGCTTATGAGTTGGCCTTGCCGCCAGGCTTGGCGGGAGTTCATCCAGTTTTCCATGTGTCTATGCTGAAGAAGTATCATGCCGATGGTACTTATATTGTTCATTGGGACTCGGTATTGCTTGATGAGAATTTGACTTATGAGGAGGAGCCTATTGCGATTTTGGATAGGCAGGTTCGAAAGTTGAGTTCTAAGGAGATTGCTTTTGTGAAGGTGCAATGGAAGCATCATCCTGTGGAGTAGGCCACTTGGGAGACTGAGTCCAACATGCGTAGCCGATATCCTCAGTTGTTCGCTGATTCAGGTACTTCTCCATTCCTTTCCCTTCGTCGCTCGAGGACGAGCGATGGTTTAATTAGTATCTGATGTAACGACCCGTTTGGTCGTTATAGTCTTTTGGCACTTTTGAACCTTCCCCGAGTTTGTTTAGCTCACTTTTGACCCAAGGGGACCGTTGATACGCTTCCCTAGGTGCTTGGATATGATTCGGGAGACTTTTTGGAAAATTTAGGCTTTAACTGAAAAAGAGTTGACTCAAAGTTGACTTTTGGGTTACGGACCTTTTTCGGGAATCTGTCAATTCCGAGAAGTCCGGATGATCATTTAGAATTTGTGTTGTTATATCCCGTATTTTGTACATTGGGATAATCCGAGCTAACCATGATAAGTTAAGGACAAGACTATTTCGGGATACGAGGTAGAGACTTTTAACCACGATTTTGTTTTGAGGCATAAGTTGCTTATGATTTTCTTGGTATGGAATATTAAGGAAAATTTGGGGTTAAAAGTGAATTAATGGAAGTTAATAATTCATCAACCAAAGGGCCAAGTGGCCGTGCACTATGGGGGTGGGCCATGGGCCACATGGAAGCTTAATATATGTGTATATTGATGACCAAATTAAATATTTTCATCATCTTCAACACTTAAGAAACTTGGAGAAGTTTGGAGAAGAAAAATAGGACCATTCAGCCATGGCAAGGCAAAATTGAAGACCATGAATAGTGATCAAAAAATAATTTTCTTCTAGTTTTTCTACCAATTGGAAGGTCCTCTATAACGTGGAGTGGTCATTGGAGCAAGCAAACCATTCATTTTTGCAAAGCACTAACCCTAGCCAAGTAAAAAACTAAGTGGTAAAGGTAAGATTTAATCTTCTTTTATATGTTATGGATGGTTTGTGCATGTTGTAGTATGTGGAAATGAATGACAATCATGAAATTTGTATGTTAATGTTGGGGCCGAATATGGGCTGTTTTGTGGGGCAAGAAATGAACAAATTTTACTTAGTATTTTGGTTGTTGTTGTTGTTATGGATTATGTGATGAAAGTGAAGGTGTTGGATGATATTCATGAAATCTTGCAAGTTGATGTTGAGCCGTGTGTGGTGGGCTTGGCCGTGTATATGTGTTGTGTTGTGTAGAAGTGAAGAACTAATTTTACTTAGTGTTTTGGTTGTTGTTGTGGTGAATTCTATGATGATAATGAAAGTTTAATGATTCAAGTTGAAGTTGTATTCGTGTGGGCTGTTTTGGAAGTTAATGTGTTTCTAATATAGTTTCTTGTATTTATGAGAATAATGTTGTTGAAGTGTGGATTGCTGGTGTAATTCATGAATTTGGGAAAGAGGAATGTGGTGTTGTGGTTGTTCTCGGGTTTGGGAGGATTTCGGGTGACATTGTATTTTGGTTGGGTTGTTTTGAATACTGTGCGGATTGTTTGGAGTGTTCTTGAATCTTGTTTGAATGGTTTTGGATTAGTAATTGGACGTGTGAGCAATGGCGTTGGCTTGATTGTATGTAGTTGAATTAATGTAAATGGAATGTGTCAAAGTATGTAGAAAAGAGTTACTACCGTTAGAATGCGTTTTGAATCGATTGTTGATGTTGTTAGAATGATTGTTGGTATTGTTGTTGATGATTTGGCCGAGTTGAATTCTCGGGGTTGTTGAATTTACAGGGGAAATGCTGCCCAAATTTCTGTAGAATTAAGTGCTAGTTTGGGATTGAATCCCTAAGTGTCTATAGCTAATGTTTGGTATGTAATGAAGTTATTGTAGATCTTGGGGAGCCCGAGACTTGAGTTTGGATTATCTTAGGAAGCGAACGAGGTATGTAAAGCCTAACCTTTCTTTCTTTTGGCATGTCCTAGTTGTAAGTAGGTTATGATACGGGCCTCGGGGTAACTCTATTCTTACAATCCGAGCATGTTTACGATTCTTATTCATCTCTTAATGTTGGCATTCTTAATATAGTAGAACTATGGTCCTTATGTCTTTGGCATGATTGGATTTCAAATGTTGCAAGAGAATTTTTGTTCGTAAAGGATTCTATGTCTAATAATGGCCGTAACTTTCATAGGCGGGCCCGGATTGGCTCGATACATGTTTATGATCCCTAAGACGATATGTGACATATTTCGTAATGATGTTTCAAGAATCCTAAGTGTGACTATCGTTTGATACGCGAGCATTGATTTGTCTACTTATCTGTCGAGTCTTAAAAGATGATTTATGTGCATATGATTTCTCACTACTCTACTCGTGCATACTGTTATTACATCCTTCACCGAGTCCCGGGCCGGGTATGTATTCGTGCACAGTTCACTGCATTGTTCACCGAGTCCCTCCCTGGAGGGCCGGGTACGATATGTATGTGATGATGGCGCCAGCCCACAGGATGGGCCGAGTATGATATACATGATAGAGACATGATCTCATTCACCGAGTCCCTCACTAGAGGGCCGGGTACGGTATGTATATGATCACTTCACCGAGCCCCTCACTAGAGGGCCGGGTACGGTATATAGATGTATATATGATGACATGATATGATAGTGACATGATGATATGATGATTCTATTTACCGAGTCCCTCACTAGAGGGCCGGGTACGGTATATATATGATGACGACATGATGATATGATGATCTTAATTACCGAGTCCCTCACTACAGGGCCGGGACACGCTATATATGTATGCATATGTACATGATGATGATTTGCCTATGTTTCTAAGTCCCTTAATGAATTGGATATGATATTTATATGTATGATTTATGTTTCAAAGGCAAGCCTCGTGGTTTTCTGGCTACTGTACTAATTTTCTATAATTCTTACCTCAGTACGATTTATCTCTCGTTCGTATTCCATGCTTTGCATGCTCGGTACATATTCCGATCGACCCCTTTCTTCGGGGGCTACGTTTCATGCCCGCAGTACGGACGATCGTTTTGGTGATCCGCAAGTTTAAGACATCCACTCTGCTGTCTTGGAGTGCTCCCTTGTTCCGGAGCCCATGTTTTGGTACAGACTCTTTTGTTGTACATGTATATGTTTATTCAGGGGTACGGCGGGGCCCTGTCCCGTCATATGATTCTGTTGTTACTCTTAGAGGTCTGTAGACATACATGTGGGTTGTGATTAGTTACTGTTCAGTATGTCCGTGTGATTTGTGGTTTGGGCGGTCCTATTCGTCGTGGCAGCCTTATCGGCTCGCGTTTGTATACATTTTGGAATGTTGTGTATATTATGATAGCCTTGCCGGCTTATGTGCGATATATGTATATGCGACAGTTTGAGATGGTATCTCGCCCTTGTATATGTATAAGTGCTTGTATGTCGATTCTGGTTAATGAGTATGTTTGGGTGCCCAGCTCGGGCACTAGTCACGACCTACGGGATTGGGTCGTGACATGTGTGCATATTTGGTTAGGTTCCCAATGCACTCGGGTGCATTTTGGGACTTGGGTTGGGAAGTTGGATATAAGGTATCGGGGGTTGACTCGGTCAACGAAACCTCCGTTTTGAATTTCGAGGCCACGAGGGCGTTTGTAGCATATTTTATGTATGTCTGCATATATGGTAGGTGAGCAGATGGCCTCGGGGGATAGTCGGAATTTCGGGTTTAGATTGTGATTTTGGGAATTTCTGGTTGCGGTTCCCGCTATAGCGGCACCATTACCGCCGCAGTAGCACCGCTATAGTGGTGGACTTGCCGCAACAGCGGTCAAGTGCAAATGTTGGCTAACCGCAGTAGCGGTCTGAGTGGTCATCGAAGCGGGACCGCCACAGCCGTCCCGTTGTCGCAGAAGCGATATCGGGCAGATTATTTCACTAAATGAGTATTAAAAGCCCTAAGACCCTCATTCTTTATTATTTCGACTTTAGAGTTATTGAGAGCTTTTCAGGGTTATTATTGGGAGAAATCTTTGTGGTAAGTTCTTCTATTCTCTTTGTTATTCCATTTTCCTTAATCACCTTGCCATTCCATTATCATGCTAGTTCACTAAGAGTCTAAGGATTAAAAGAGGGTTCAATGAGTTCTTCTTTCTAGGCTTGTAATCTTAATTTATTGATTGGGTTAGCTTTATTAAGCATGAAATTGATGACTAGAATCTATTATTGCATTAATTCTTCAAAATTAGTGGCTAATTTATGGGATTAGAAGTTAGGGTTTATACCCAAATTTGGGGGTTTTGCCTAGAATCCGAATTTAAGTAATTTGTTGGTTCTTCTAGCTTGTAATTGATGGAAATTGATCACTTAGAGCTTAATTTCATGTTGAGGCCAATAGATTCCTAATTTCACCTTTCTAGTTCATAAACCCCATTTCATAGGTAGGGAAATTTGGGTCTTGAATAGAAGTAGGGTTTTGATTGATGTTTTTCTTGATTATAATTGCATATTTCGGATATGATTAGACTTATATTATCTCGAGGCTCAAGGGAAAGGAAAGACTAAGGTGTGATTATGGAGACTTTGAAGTTCGGCCTTTCAGGTAGGTTGCGGTTTACCCTATGGTGAGACTTCGATTAGCGAAGCATGTATTTAGATGATATTGTTGGAGAATGCATGTAAACCTTCGGGTATGAAGTTGGGTTGGATATTGTCTTAGGTTGGGCCTTGTTGTGTGATTTGGGGCTAGCCACCCCGTTGTGTTGTAACTTATCTTATTCTATTTGTTGTTGGCTCGATGCCACGTGGAGATAGTAGATATTGGTGACTAGCGATATATCTTAATTATGATACTGTAGCACCGTACTTGTTGTTTTTTTAGACGAGGATTGTGATTCTATTACGGCTTATTGTATAGCCTTTAACTGACATTGTTAGTGTGCCCATGTGTGGTACTGTGGATATTGACTTGATTATTGACATTGAACTCATACATTGCACGCATTCTCATCCTTCATGATATACTGTTGATGCATCGATGATATATAAGGAAACACTGTTATGAGCTGGGCTAAGTTGGATGAGAGTGACATGAGGACCGATATCCGATGTTTATCCTGAAATCGAGGTATGAGAGCTGGTAGCAATTGCCGAGGTCTTTACCGAAAACGTGAGGGTACATGGACTTCGTAGGTCCCTCATGGGTTGTGCTGCCGAGATGTGATGTTCCATTATCAGAGTATATGTGTACGGTGCATATGCATTGCATCCATATTTCATACATTATTGCATTGCATTGTATCTTTGCTTCTATTGTGATATATTTGTGATATACGGATTCGGATTGAATGTACTGAGACTTTGAAAAGTTGGGTTTAGATGTTATAACATAGGTGATGACTTATACTAGATCGTGTTGACTTATCTGTTTATCTTACTTTATTGCCTTGATATATGTTAGCTAATCTTAGTCGGCCTATGATACCTATCAGTACATGTTGTTTATACTGACCAGCACTTGCTGCATTCTTTTATAAATACGGAGTATCAGATGGGATCGACATCTACCCTTCGTGGCTGAGAGTTCGAGGTTGCTGATTCGAGTCTTGTTGGGGTGAGCATGTGGATGCTTCGCCACCCGGAGACTCTTCTTTTATTATGTCTTATTTTTCTATTCTGAGACATATTGAGACTATTGATGTATTATTATTACTTCCAGACTTGTGAATTTTAGCTAGATGCTCTTGTATGACCAGACCAGATACTGGGGTAGTTTTTGATGTACTTCCACATTATTTATATATTCATATGTTAGACTTACGTTACTTTAATATTTTTTCTATTTATGCCGTGGTTGTGAATGTTAGGTTAGGGGTTTGCCTATCGAGGTGGGATAGGTAGGTGCCCGCGTGACTTGTGAAATTTGGTCGTGACACATTACATAGTCTAGATGTTTTCTAAGGCCCAACTGTTTTTTCCCCTTTGTGTGTTCACATGTGAAAATATGTGGGCCATTTTGGTCACTCTTCTGCATCAAAACTTGTTGGGCCTGAGGCCCAACATCATATTTCTTGATCGAGTCCGCATGAAAAAGAAAGGGAAGCTAATATATTAAGGCCCAACCATGGGTAAAAATGGGCACTGGTGGGCTTGGGTAGGCCCACCAGTTCAAAATCTCATTCCTTCTTCTCTTCCTATTCTTTTGTATATTATATGTATATGTTACATGTGTAAACATTGAAACCCTTATGTATGCTTAGAATTTAGGAAAACATAGTATCATTAGGATGTCGCCTAAAATATTTTCAAAAAACCGACTAATATCGGACTTGCCTAAAATCAGTTCAATTTGATTGTTGCAAAAAAATATAAAACTGGTTTAATATTTTGAAAGGGACCAAATGATCTCAAGAAAAAATGACTAAGTGTAGAATTTGGGCCTTCCGCCCCTTTACGAAATCTGCAAATAATTTTGGCCCCAAGCCCGCAGCGGAGACCATTTTATGGAAAAAACATGCAACTTTTTTTGGACTTCAGCACTGGCTAGATCTGCAAAACGGATAAAAATGGTTTTGGACTATGTTTTAAGTAACAATGTATTATTTTAAAATTTGCGCTACGATTTGAGATCAAAGACTTAGAAATATTTCCTAAAAAGGAGTTTTATGGTTTGGACTTGGATCTGGTTTTCAGAAAGTAAATTGATATTGTTGGGCCGAAAGCCCAAAACTTATGGACTAAAAACAAGAGAAAATTCATTTGGACCTATTTGGGAGTGAGATGGACTTAGAAAGTATAAATACGGTTGAGAGTGAGATGGATTTGGAAATTATAAATACGATTGATTATGGGGCTTCAATGAATTAATTTGGATAAAAACTTATATATATATATATATATATATATATATACACTCCATATTTTATTATATATAATAAAACCTATAAGTACTAAACTTATTTTATTAGGACTAAATAGTAGTGACTCTACTTGGGAAAAATCCCGGGTGTGTCTTAGTCCGGTAATAAAGTGAGTTGAACACTTATACGAATTTTCAAACCCAAAACCCCCCTTTCTAAGGGGACTTTTTGCCGAAATTTTGAATTTTATGATTAAGCGTGACAAGTTTAGAAATAAAGTAAACATTTTTAGCAAATAATCACATTGAAGCTCGTCGGTCAACCGTATTTTATGAATCTTTAATAATAGGGTGCTTAAAACCTTCGCTAAGGGATCACCAGAACCCTTACCTCGAACTCTGGTCCAAATTTTTTTTTTCTCCTGCTTGATAAACCCTTTTATCCAGTTTTCTTAATTTCCCTTAATAAATTAGGTGGCGACTATAAAATACTAAAATCCAATTTAGAGCACCAACAACCTCTTAGTAGCTTTTATGCACCCGTGTAAAAGTAAACCGTAACAGATGGCGACTCCGCTGAGTATCTTTCTAGGTTCTAACCATAAGAACTTCAATATAATGTGATATTAATTGTGAATATTTGCTTATTTGTTTACTTTTCTGCAATTTATAAACTGTCATGCATTCATATCATAAATTCCGCCACTCCTGGCAGAAAGCATGGTTTCAAAGGGGACATGCAGGCTCGCGGTATAGCCTTCACTTAAAAACCCAAAACACCTCTTCTTTGGAACACATTGAATGTGGAGTTGGTGTGCGGTCACCCAACAGCCGAAAACGGTTCGCCCCGAGTAGTCCACTTGGGTCCAAGGTCACTTCAAAAAATCACTCTTGCATATGCCTAGGGTAGAGCTAAAATAAATCCAACGGAGAACTAGAAGGGTTTGGATATATCTAAACCTGATAGGGAGACTACTCTGTGTCAAGTACGGTCTATGACCCGACTACCACTGCATCTCATTTATGTGCCAAATGGAAACATATAATATGCCTATGTGCCGAACCATTGCCTATTGGGGGGGGGGGGGGGACGGTAACCTTGTCTTTTTTTGTAGATGTCGATAGATTTGCAGTTTGATATGGTTATCAACATGCCCGATTTATTAAACCTGTGGTGGGATAGATTGATTCAAGAGGAGAAGAGGGAAATTTCTTGCCATTTGGGGAACTTAACCTCGATAATGACTATTAAGGGTTGTAGGGAGTTAATAGAAGTCATCACCGAGATTTGGGATCGAGATAGAATGGTTTTCTGCTTCGGGGATAATGTGAAAATGGCCCCGACTCTGGAGGAACTATGAGACGTCTTAACCAAAGGTAGGATTGAGTCTAAAAAGAAGAAAGAAACCCGATAACCTCGTCCTAATCCCAGGAAAACCCACCAACCACCAAATACTCAAAATGTTTTCCTTATCCCTCCCCAATTGAGCGCATGGACCAATTATACCCTTTAGATAATTATACACACGATTCGGTAACCCAAAGGGATTTGTGGAACACCCAACCAAATTCGAAACCTATGCCAAATGAGATACTACCCGACCCTTAGCCTTTGCTATATGCTTTTTGGGACTCATTGTCTTTCCCAAAGATGCTACATTAGACATAGACACCCGAATCATTTCAGTCACCCATGCCATCTTTTACGGCATAACACGCCAAGAAGACACCAAATACTTCGACCTAACCCCCATAATCCTAGCCGATATGTACCGAGCCTTAACCCTTTGCCAAAACCACTATAAATACTTTTGAGGATGCAACCTACTCCTACAATAGTGGATCCTCAAGCACATTGGGTTCCCAATGCCTAAGTAAGCCGACAGTAAAAGACGGCCTGTTTAATTTTTGTCCAAATTTTGGGGATCAGACCAAACGAGATTGGGCGTTTACATTCTCTAGTCTTTGGGAGGATAATGTACAATGGACGTTTGATGACTTAATAACCGAAACCATTGTAGTCAAAGGGAGAAAATGTCTATTTTTGCCACTTATGGGAATTCGAGGGATCCGCCCTTATGCACCTTCTAGAGTTTTAAGACAGTTCGGGAGGACCCAAGTCATACCCCAAGTTGGGAACATGAGGGATTTTATCATTGAATATGACAGGGATAGGATCTCAAGTGTCGGAGATTGTGTTCGCGAATGGAACGGCCGCACAACGTGGGGCCCAGACACATTAGCCCCCTACAGGTTTTATCCAGGTTATGAAGAAGAATACAGGGATTAGTTGAGAGCTGACTTGCAAAGCTCCCTTGCCCCCAAGCCCATCCTCTATAATTGTGTGCAAGATAAAGCCTCCAAGGCCGATATTAGAGCTCGTTTGATTCAAAGAAGGGACGATGATCGAGATGCTAAGTATTTGGAGAAAATATAGCATGACCGAGAAACCATAGAAAGTTTGAACCACGAGTTGGAATTCACTCATGGTTGTTTGGTGGATCTCGATGATCGAATGATGAAGACTTTGGATGACATCGCTCCAATGAGTTTCATAGAAAAGGGGTTTCTAATGGACGCCATGTTGACGTCAACTCGCCTCCACATCCAGACCGCCCTCCGAAAGGCCAAGAAGGGGAAGACAGATAGGGCTTCATCATAAGCTACTGGAGGAAATTTATTTTGATTTATTTTCTTATCTTTACTTATCTTTTTTACCCCTATGGGGAGGAGTATAATTAATGAAAGTTTATTTCTGTTTCTGGGCAATGGTTTCATAAAATTGGCATGTTCATGTTTCAATGCGACTAAGAGCTTTAAAAACCTGAGTAGTATATATTAATATGTGAATATATGCTTTTTTTTTGTTTCATATGTTTCGTTTTAAAAAAACTTGAGTAATCTCAGGTGCCGACCACTACCCAAAGAAAAACACCAAAATTGTTATAACCACCACTAACCCTAAGGTCGAAAGGGATGTCGTAAGAACCCAAGATCATACCGCCATCAAAAGGAAAATACAAGAATTGGAAAGGAAGATTCATGCGGTTAGGGCCAAGATCAAAGAAGCTGATGAGCTGATGGACTCGGCGGAAATCCCACCCAAGGAACCCACCGAGATGAGATGCCACTAAAAGGACTTGCTAAGCAAGGGGAAAGGAATATCCCCGGGATACGTACATCTGTTTGAAGAATAAGAAAGTGAGGAGCATGGAACAGAGTCCAATCACAAGAACCAACTTGGCCATCAAGAGAGGTTGCCTCTGCCGCCTCCGCGAACCAAGAAAGAGAGCCAGAAACGTAAGTAGAGTTCATCCGCCCAGCTTCACCAACTTGGTGGGCAATTACGATTAAGTCCATCGCTTGTCCATATCGCGTCTCACCAAGGCATGTGACATGCGAGGAAATCTTTGACAAACTCAAGAGCATGGGTGCCATCTGCATTAGCCGCTAGAATCTGCCCCCATGTGTGTCATTCTTCGGACATAAAAGATGCCCATTCCATCGAAAGTAATCAAGTCATATCGCCAACAAATGTTTGGCTCCTAGGAAGAGATTCATAAGGCTAATTGATGACAAAACCATCACCAAGCTTTGGGGGGGCCATTCCCTTGTGGTTCATGACACCGTCTCTCCAAATGAAAGAATCACGCTAAACACTCATATTTGGCGTGGTTCATGACACTTCTCTCCAAATGAAAGAATCTTCAAAGATTCATAAAGATTCATACACCAGCATATTGGCTAGCACAGGAAAGATTCAGCCAATCAGAGCTGCTTGGAGAGACTCGTCAGTAAGGACAAGTCGAAGAAAGATTTGCCTTTTCCACTCCGGGCCTCGGGGACATGACATCGAAGATTGTGAAACTTTTAAGTTCAAGCTGGAACATCTGGTCAATACGGGAGGAATTTGGGTAGTACTCCCTTCTTAATATTAGAAATAAAGGCCTCTCGGCCGGGAAATATGGTTGAAAGGACAAACAAACACTTTTGATCTCAGGGAGAGATCACCTTTTGGGTAGATATTTTAAGAGGATCCCCTTTTGTAATTTTACACAGATTTGTCCCCCTCCCATATTTTATAAAAAAAAACTACATCCGACCTGATGTCCCGTGGAAGGATACGTAGGAAGCCCCTATAGGGCCTGGTCCGGGTCGGTTAAGTAGGAGAGTCTTCATTTTATGTAAAACGAACTACGAAAGGGCCTGACTTCCCACGGAGGGATACGTTGGTTGTCTACGTAAGACTCGATCCCTATATTTTATAAATATATATTTCCCCACTTAACAAAGGCCAAATACCTGAAAACTCGATACAAGAGATTAATCAAGCATCAAAATCAAACGTATGATAATTTGTGTGCTACTTGCTTTACATGCTTACTTTGTGCGATATTTTGTTTATTTTATCATGATCTAACAACTAACTTTGTTACCTTTGAGTGATTTTTTGTCCTATAGAAGAGAAAGTTGATCCGAGCTCACACTGGCATACTTTATGAGATCTAAAGCCGCAATAGCATCCCTATCCCAACAAGACTGAGGCAAAAAGATAATGACTGGTACACCAGAGAATGAACAGAACCAAACTGACCTCGCTCTCAGAGAGTCGCCTGTGGCTGAACCACAAGGACCCTCGCCTTCCGAGGATATAATCAAGATACTACTAGAAAAGGTCGTTTATCTTTAGGAGAAGACAAAGAAGAATCGAAACGGCCAATGCTGCCCGGGAAGCAGCCACCGAAACAAGAAGGCCACTGCCGCCTTTTCCATCTCTAAGCTCTCCACTACCCGAACATTTCCCCACCTATCTCGCTGGGACCCCCACACCATTCACCGAACACATTGGAATCTCATACCAAACCCCACCGCCAATTGGCACTACCCAAATCCCTGGAACCACACATTCTGTTCCTTCTTACCAAATGCCACAAAACGCCCATCCCAGCTCCACTACACAAACAAACACTGCTCCACCACCAACCACAAAGGCCACCTACGCGCCCAGAAATCACCTTGCACACCCAACTGTTTCTTTCCTCACACCTATCACCACAGATACCTTCTTACCCGATCACCAAGAAATTTACCCCTATGAAGAGATGGAGAAGGCATGGAGGGCCGAACAGGACAGGCGCGACAAAGAAATAGAGCGCAAAATGGCTGAGATGTTGGAACAATCTACGAGATTCACTCGAAAGGCTACACGCTTAAGCTATGATGACCTGTGCATGCATCTCAAGTTGGATTTTTCCCAAAAGCTTCAAGGTGCCAAAATTTGAAATGTTCAATGGAACGGGTAACCCCAAAGCCCATCTCCGAACTTACTGTGACCAGTTGGTCGGCATATGAAACAACCAAGCACTCATTATGAGACTATTTAGTTAAAGTTTGATCGGGGAGGCTTTTGAATGGTTTACTGCACAAGATATACGCTGATGGACCGCATGGGAAGACATGGCCGGAGCTTTCATGGAAAAATTCCATTTCAACGTGGAAACGGTGCCGGACAGATACAATCTAGAGAAAATAAAGCAAAAATCCACCAAGAACTATCGCGAGCATACAAATAGGTGGAGAACCGAGGCTACTCGTGTGCAACTGCTTAAGGGGGAGGAAGAACTGGTTTCTATCTTTATATGTTCCCAGGAAACAGATTTCTACTATTGAATGCTTTCAATGGCCGGGAGGCTATTTTCCGAACTCGTCAAAATGGGGGAGGCCATAGAAGATAGCCTTAAATTAGGATGAGTTGTGAGTGTAGCTGGCAGGGTTACTGGAACAAGTTCAATAGGATTTGTTCAAAAGAAAAAGAAGGACGTGGCAAACGTCTCCCCTACCGCTAGCCCTAAACTCAAAAGGAAGGAGGATTTTCAGTCTCCAATAGACATATATTCTTCACCACCTCCAAATGCCTACATAACTACCTCATACAACCCAGTGCCTGTTTACTACGCACAACCCACTTTCCAAACACCACCGCCCACTTACCAAGCTCCACAAAATACCTTCCAAACACCACCGCCCACCTACCAAGCTCCGTAAAATACTTTCCAAACACCACTGCCTACTTACCAAACTCCACAAATTACTTTCCAATCACCACCACCAAACTATCAATCTCCCGCATTTGCTTTTGGACCCCAACAAAACAATACCCAAACAAATTACCAAAATCAACCACCCCCAAATACCTACAATGTGCCATATCAGAATCTGAAGAAAACCATGCCCGCACATTTACACAATTAATGGAAACTCGAACTCAGTTATTCAAGAGGTTGAGCGATGCTGGAATGATACGAACACTTCCCCCTAAGGTCGTCGATCCCAAGAGCTGATTCTATCGACTAGATCAAACATGTGCCTACCATTCCAATGGAGTAGGGCACAGTACCGAGGATTGCATCAATCTAAAGTACAAGCTACAGGATTTGATCGATAGAAAGGAAATTGTCCCCCAAACGGCTGCGCCTGATGTAAAAACTAATCCTTTGCCAAATCACAACAATAATGTGATTCATATGATCGAAAAAGAGAAAGATTGGATCACAGTGTTACACCTCTCATTTTCGTAGTAGTAGAACCCATGGTTTCCTAGTCGGGTATGCTTTGGAATAGAGACCCGAGCTCGAGTTTTGAAGATAGAAAGTGTTTTACCACGTGTACAAGGGTACCAGTGGGTATTCCTGGCAATTTACAGAGTTAGAGGTTGAACGAATCAAATCGACGCGATCTGAACTGTATCGGAGAAAATCTGCAGACACCAGTCATCATTAACGAGTCGTTAACACAGTCGATGGACCGTTGATGTGCGGCATCGACAGGGTTCCGCAACCTTGCATCTGCAAATGCAGGTCGACGAACAGTCGACAAGTCGACGGGTCGTCGACCCGCTCGTCGAACAGGACCGTTGTAGCCTTTTTAATTCCAAGTATAAATATGTGGTTCACGACCTTATTTCATATTTTTCTATCTGCCAAATAAGAAAAACCTTAATATTTTCTCTCCCAATATTTTTCATCATAGTAGTGAAGATTTGACGAGAGCCGAGCCCCGTAAAATCTGAGCTTGTGAAGAAGAAGGTTGCTTTTAGGGTTTCTTCAAGGTTGTAAAGCTAGGGAAGTTGGAGTTGAAGTGATTCTTGGGGATCTTAGACCCTTCAAGGTATATAAATGATTCTACCCTTATATTTAAGTTGGCTATTAAGAGTTTTAATGATTTTAAGTGAAGAGAAGGTATTTGTGGAAGTGTTAAGTTGATGAAGGGTAAGGTAGTGAGTTAAGGCTTTTTTAAGAGATGATTAGGGATAAAAATTGAGTATATAATTATATATATAAGTGTTGTTATTGTTTTTGTTGTTAATGTTGGATTAAATGGGAAGTTCAAGAGTTGTAAGCTCACAAAGGAAATTATTATCTATAAGTCGTTAAGCTTTATATGTATTTGAGGATGGTTAGTAAGCGAGGTAAATGGTCTAATTGAGGCCTATGTTATTTTAATTGTAGACTCGCAAGTTCAAGAGGTAGAAGTTGGACAATTTGATATACGTCAAGGTATGTTCAGGCTATCCTTTCTTTCTTTTGGCATGGTCCTATGATATAAGTCAACAAGCGAGTAAGCGAGCTCTCACATTACTCTACTCTTAGAAGCATTAGAAGTCCTTCCGTCTTTGATGTTCATGTATCTAGTTTATGAGTGATCCTTCTGTTCATGGGTCCAGTCTTATATAGCCAGCTCTATGCATACAGTTTAATCATGCATTACATTCATCATATATTTATGCACATTGACCCGTGACCAGAAGGCGTTATATACGCGAATATTAGATATATGTAAAGTATGAGAAGAGATATAGGCATTATATATGCATTACCATTATGATGATGATATTGATGATATCGAATATGGCTGCAGAGGAGCCGATATGATATGATGAGATGCCATAGAGGCTTTACAGGCATTGTACACACACATTTATCAGGCGTTATATACGCACACATATATAGATGTATGACCTTCATTGATAGGCATGAGCATGCATATTATGCGCCCACAGTGGCATTGTTAGTTACACAGATTTATGCAAATACAGGCAGATACTAGTTCATACAAGTACATGCAGATAGTCATTTCAGTTTATGAGTTCAGATCTTATTCATGATTCTTATATATGTATGTTGTTCTTATGCCTTACATACTCAGTATATTATCCATACTGACTCCTCGTTGCTCGGGGGGCTGCATTCATGCCCACAGGTACAGGTAGACAGACATGTGGTCTAGCTTAGTAGGACCTCTAGATCTAGCAGTGGTCAGTGCGCTATATTTGATCCGGGGCTGCAGTCAGTTTTGGTCTGCCACCCTTTTGAGATGTGTATGCATATGGGTATGACGGGGCCCTGTCCCGTCCATTCTACAACTTTCATTCCAGTAGAGATCTGTAGATAGTTGTATGTAGTAGTCAGATGATGTCGCCTTGTCGACTCCTATTCTTTGTGTACAGTATATTTAGCAGCCTAGCTGGCTTGCACTATTCTTCCGCATGTTGTGTATATATGCTGATTTTAGCGAGTTTTGATGTTTCCCTTTTTATGAGATCAGTTTATGCCATTATGGGCCCTTGATGTCTAGTAAGATTCAGATATGAGTATAGGGGTGTTTGGTCCCTAGAGGTCAGACGCTCGTCACGACTTATCGGTTTGGGTCGTGACATGCAGGAAGGCCGACAATTTGGGACTCTGTACAAGCACTCAAGCACACGGTGGCATCACTTACATACAAGAGCGCCCACAATTCAAAGTATTAATACCTGCCCCAGTAGTTGTGAACATTATTCATATAACAGAAGCGCCACCCAAAAAAGATTTCATATTACAAGTGGTTACGGCACATGGAATCAAAATATCAGGAAAGTATTATACTCCTGATGATTTGGCCCAAGGGGCGCCACGAAAAAGTGAAACCAAAATAGGACCATTACCGAGCGAGAGGCAGAAGACTTTTGGCGTCGAATGCTGCCAAAAGAATACTCCATTGTGGAACATTTAAAGAAAACACTGGCCTAAATATCAGTCAACATCGTTTGGCTCTGATGAAAGTGTTAAGAAGAAGCTCATGTCCCGGCTGGGACAAGTAGTGAAAATTTGGCAGAAATTGTGGCACATGTCATGGAGGATCATCAAATTTCTTTCACTGAGAAAGAATTACCTAAAGAGGGCACAAATCACAACAAAGAACTATACATCACCGTTACGTGTCGCAACAAGGTAGTAACCCGAGTTTTGGTCGACAATGGTGCTGGGCTCAACATTTGCCCCGAATCCACTTTGGTTCAGTTGGGTTATGACCTTGGCAAAGTGCGTCAAAATCATACCAATATATGAGCATTCGATGGAGGCCGATGTGACGCCGTTGGAGAGGTTGATCTCAATATTCAAATTGGGCCATCGAAGTTCATCACTGAATTCCAAGTCATGGAAATACTCGCCAATTACAATCTGTTGCTAGGAAGGCCATGGATCCATATGGCAGGAGTTGTACCGTCCTCACTCCATCAATCTTTGAAGTTCATATGGGATGGCCATAAGGTCATAATCCATGAAGAGGGTAGCATTCACAACTGCCCGGACAATTCGGTGTCCGTCATCGAGGCAGTGCCAAAGGGGATGGATTTCCATATGACAGAACAGGTGGGACCCGCTCACAAGATAGATTCTACAGAGGCGCCCATGTCTATAGTGTATAAAATGATTGCATCAGTTATGCTTCAGAATGGCTTTGAACCTGGAAAAGGTTTGGGAAGAAATTTGCACGGCATCACAAAGCCAATCCCCATTCCTTACGACAATTTTTGTTTTGGACTAGGGTATGTCCCAACCAACGATGAGGTCTCGGCAGCTGCTAAAAAGAAGAGGGACATTGCGAAGCTCCGCAAGCCTACCCCGAACTTATACCAATCATTCCCTAATATAATATCGATGTCGAGTGATGCAGACATAGAAGAAGGGATAGGGATGCTATTCCAAGAGAAAGATTGCTCAGTGGTGCTAAAAGAATACAAAGAGGTTCCCACCATCAGAGATGCTAATCCGGGCGAACAACTATCAAACTGGACTTCGGTCCCGCTTTGGGTTCCTTGGTAGAGAAACGATGAATTTATTTTCTGAATAAACTGCGAGAATTGGTCGAGGCCCAATGACTCGCCCTTTGCACTTTACTTTACCTCGTAATGTTTTCAAAAATGGAAATCGCTTGACGTCCACTCGAACCAGGACCACAGTTGTACTTTTATTTCAATCAAATTAATGAAGCCTCGAATTATGGAAACATAACTTGTATTTATTTCTTCTAAAATTGCATGCATATACTAACCTCACTTTACTTTGGTTTTCAGTAATAAAAACAATAATGCAACCCTAAATGTCATGACATGTTGCGATGAGAGTGAGTCCCACAGTATAGAAGAAGAGGAATATAAGGAATACG
Source organism: Lycium ferocissimum (assembly GCF_029784015.1). Lineage (NCBI taxonomy): Eukaryota > Viridiplantae > Streptophyta > Magnoliopsida > Solanales > Solanaceae > Lycium > Lycium ferocissimum. The sequence continues at coordinate 51,659,954 of NC_081342.1, read as the reverse complement.
ATGAGGAGACGATGTTACCGAAGGCCTCGTAGAGGAAGTAGAGCAATTGAAAAATGAGCAGAAGCCAAATATGGACGAAACAGAAGCAATCAATCTAGGTGACGAGGAAAACATTAGAGAAACTAGGATAAGTGCGCACCTAGAAGCACCGCAAAAGGAAGAGCTAATAAATCTCCTAAAAGAATACGTGGATATATTCACATGGTCATATGCTGACATGCCAGGGTTAAGCACTAGTGTGGTGTCCCACAGGTTACCTATCAATGCAGGGTTCACCCCTGTAAAACTAAAAACCAGGCAGTTCAAGGCGGATCTCAGCATCCGCATCAAGGACGAGGTGGAAAAACAAATCAAGTCAGGGGTGGTAGAAGTAACCTCATACCCCACATGGTTAGCCAACATAGTGCCCGTACCCAAAAAGGATGGAAAGATACAAATATGTGTAGACTATCAGGATCTCAACCAAGCCAGTCCAAAGATAACTTTCCACTTCCGAACATCCATATACTCATAGATAATTGTGCCAAGAATGAGTTGCAATAATTTGTGGATTGTTTTGCTGGGTATCACAAGATCCTCATGAATGAAGAAGATGTGGAGAAATAGCCTTCATCACTCCGTGGGGAGTATACCATTATTGGGTGATGCCATTTGGTCTTAAAAACGCTGGCGCCACCTACATGAGAGCCATGACTACCTTTTTCCACGACATGATCCATAAGAAAATTGAAGTGTATGTGGATAATGTCATCATCAAGTCGAGAGAGAGCGCGGAGCACACCACACATTTGAGGAAATTCTGTGATAGGCTCCGAAAGTTCAATCTAAAATTGACCCAGCCAAGTGCGCATTTGGAGTGCCCACCGGGAAATTGCTTGGATTCATAGTTAGCCAAAGGGTCATAGAACTAGATCCTACCAAGATCAAAGCAATCCAAGAGTTACCTCCTCCCAAGACCAAGAGAGAGGCCATGAGCTTCTTTGGAAGATTGAATTACATTAGGCAATTCATAGCTCAGTCCACCATCATTGTGGAACCCATACTGAAGCTTTTGAAGAAAGACGCACCCACAAATTGGACAAAAGAATGCCAAAAAGCTTTTGATACCATCAAGAGATATTTGTTTAATCCACCAGTTTTGGTACCTCCTAAGCCTAGAAGCCCACTTTTATTATATTTGTCTGTATTATAGAACGCCTTTAGGTGCGTGTTAGGACAGCACGATGAGACAGAAAAAAAGAACGCGCCACATATTATTTGAGCAAGAAATTTACTGCATATGAGGCAAGATACACACTGGTGGAAAAGACCTATTGCATTCTGATATGTGTGGTTCAAAAGCTGAGGCATTACTTGTGATCCTATACCACCCACCTCATATCTAAAATGGATCTGCTAAGGTATATCATTCGCTAGCCCATGCCTGTGGGAAAGTTGGCTAAGTGGCAAATGCTATTGAGCGAATTCAATATAGTTTACATAGCGCAAAAAGCCATCAAAGGACAAGTATTGGCTGATCTCTGAGCCGAAAGTCCTATGGATGAAGAACTCGAACCTATTTGAACCCATTTTCCAGATGAAGGAGTGTTGGCTATCGAGGAAGAAATATCAAAACCTTACACCGGGTGGAAATTGTTCTTCGATGGAGCCGTCAACTACAAAGGTTCCAGAATTGGAGCGGTCTTAATATCAAAAACCGTGCAACATTACTTGATGGTCGCAAAGCTCAAATTTCGTTGTACAACATAGTAGAATACGAAGCTTGCATAATGGGTCTGAGAATGACTTTGGATATAGACGTCAGCGAGCTGTTGGTCATAGGAGACTCTGATCTGCTAATATACCAAGTACAAGGTGAGTGGGCCACTAAGAACTACAAAATTCTGCTGTATGTAAACCTGGTGCAAAGATTATGCAAGAAATTAAAGAAGATCGAATTCAGGCATACCCCGAGGGGCTCAAAATGAGTTTGCCGATGATTTAGCCACCATAGCATCCATGATCCAATATCCTGAAAGTAGTCACATTGACCGGTTGGAAATCAGTTTAGAAGAAGAGCATGCATACTGTTCTCACGTGGAAGAAGAGTTGGATGCCAAACCATGGTGGTCACGCCCTAAAACCCACCCTAGGCGTGACCGGCATCCGACGTCATGAACAATATCGAAAGAACCTAAAAGATGCAATAACAACACTTAAACCCGCCAGGTTCAATATTCACCTCTAACAGTTTATAAAATAAATACAATCAAATCATGATATATGCATTAAATCAGCAGAAGTCTTTAATATAATAAAACTTAATCAAAATGTGACGAATGCCCAAGAGTTAAACAAAACTCAACAACTACCCATAAGAATGTGTACTATGGAGCTTCTAAGACAAAAGAGTAATTGTCTGACACATCGGGATGTAGCCCAAAAAACTAGAATAGTAAATAAATATGATAAGGGGTGTCCCACGAATGAACATGTGGGCTCACCATGTCAGCAGCAATAGTAAGTCCTTCCAAAGCGTTTTGAGTATCAAGAGCCTGCTCTTCTCTGTTACCTAACATACCATCAAAAACAACAATGGTATGCCTGAGTACTTGGTACTCAGTGAGTGCTGCGGGGACAACAAGTAATATGAAAATAAATTATAATAATACTTAAAGAAATCAATTCTGAGGATAGTATGAAACAACGTGAAATCATTTATTCAGCTTGGATATCTCAATAAGAATTATCAAAACTGATTATAAAGCCTTTTGTCAAGTTACAACTTTCAAATATCCTTTTTAAATTGATCATAATTATTAACAACAGTAACATAAAAGGATAAGGATATTACACTTGCCAATATAGGCCCAAGAATCAATAACATCGAAGGGATGGCCTTAGTGGTTCCCTAAACACAGCGCACCACACTGAAATATGTAATTCTCGATGGCTATCCTTCCTCCCGAATAGCTAGGCATAAACCGCACGCGAACCCGGCAGTGGCCACTCTTCCTCCCGAATGGCTAGGCATTACCACACTAGGATCCATAGTGACTACTCTTCCTCCCGAGTAGCTAGGCCAACACAACAACCACTTTCATAGCATAGAAGCTAATTCTTTATTCGTTTCAAAGTAGTCACATCATCAATGGTCATTAAGGTTCATTATGCCATATAATAAAGATAAATCATTTCAAAGAATGTCTTGAAAATGTTTACACTTCTTTAACCAAGATTTCAATGTCATAATTCAACATGAAAACATCATTACCAACCCTTAGCCATCATTATTGATCATCTCTTATAGAGGAAAGACATTGATAAAATTATATACGTACGTAGAGCATGATACAAACTAGGTTTAATGTGGGCTTGTCCCCTCACGCACATTAACCACAATCAAAGCAGGAAATAGAGTTTCAAATCATTAAGTGTTCACCTTTTTATTCAATAAAGAGCCCTTGAATGAAATTTATACTTCCAAGATTAGTTTCAAAAGGAGATATACATCCAAAACCAGCTTTCAAAAGAGAGACATACCTTAATTATGCTTTACGTATCTTAACAATTCACCTTCTTAGCAAAGAACACCCAAAACCCTAGCTTGATTCAATTTGTGAAAGATCACTTTACAAACCCTAGGTTTTTATTACAAGAATTATGTTAAGAATCACGGGTTTGATGCTAGGATGGATTAATAATGATAAAGATGTTCTTACCTTCGAGTTGAAGACTTGGAGGAATGGTTTTTCATTCTTAGGGTTTTTCAGAAAGTGGAGGAGTGAATAAAACAACTTAACTATTTATAATTTTCTTGTGTAAAAATTGACGTTGCGGTCGGGTGTTACAGACTGTAACCCCTATCAAAATTTCCAGAATGTTTGGAGGAAAATAATTGATGTTACGGTAGTGTTACGGTCCGTAACATATGGTACGATCCGTAACGCCTCACCGTAACGCGGACCAAATTTTTAGGAAAGACAGGCTTTAGTAAAACGGGCATAACTTTTTGTAAGTAACTCCGCTTCAGCTGGGCGACCTACCGTTGGAAAGATATTTCAATGATCAACAACTTTTATCAAGGAGGTGTTTCCAAATTCTCAACACATTTTCACAAAAATGTCCCAGAAGACAGACCTACCAAAACTTAGGCGAGTTTAAGAGCCCTTAAGAACTTCACTAGTTGGTTTGACTTCAAAACAACTACCTTCCACCCGAATGAATTCATATAGATAAAATATCATCTTAACTCTAGATTTTTTTTTTTTACACATTCACACCTATTTCAAGTTTACGGGATGTTACATTATCCCCCCCCCCCTCTCTTAAGATCATTCGTCCTCGAATGAGAATCGTATTCTAGGAAGGTCACTAACCACCATGCAATCACCTTGCGAATGAATAGCTCGAAACTTAACTCATACTTGAAACAAGGAACAAGTGAGGATATCTCTTTTTCATGTCCTCTTCCACTTCCCAAGTAGCTTCCCCAGTATTATGAGTTCGACACAACACTTTAACCGACGCAACATCCTTTGTTCTCAACCTTCTAACTTAGCGATCCAAAATCTGAACTGCTTCTTCTTCATAAGCCAAGGATTCATCAATCTCAACCTCTTCATAGTTCAACACATGAGAAGGATCAGGTTTATACAACCTCAACATCGAAATGTGAAACATTGGATGAACCATGGACATCTCAGTCGGTAATCTCAACTCATATGCTACCTTCCCAACTCTTCTAGTAATCTCATAAGGACCAATATAGGGAGGACTAAGCTTTCCCAACTCTTATATTAATCTCATAAGGACCAATATAGCGAGGACTAAGCTTTCTCTTTCTGCCAAAATGCATTACCCCCTTCATAGGTGACACTTTCAAGAAAACCTTGTCACCAACAAAGAAATTCCAATTCTCTACACCTAATGTCTGTATAAGACTTTTGTCTACTCTTAGCGGTCTTCAGTCGGTGTACAATAAGATTTACCTTTTCAATCACCTCATGAACTGAATCAGGACCCAATAATTCTACTTCGGTGGGTTCAAACCACCAATTGGAGATCTGCAATGCCTCCCATAAAGAGCCTTATAAGGAGCCATCTGAATACTCGCCTGGTAACTATTATTGTAAGCGAATTCCATGTTACACCTTGCACTTTCAGATCATGAGCATGCCATGTACTTCACCGTATTAATGGAGTATCAGAGACGTCCCATAAAGTTTTGGAAGGTACAGGCCATGGGAAGTACGTAACAATAAAGTAAAGGATGAATTATGATCTCATAAGTCGTAACCAGGAAGGACAACCTTGGAACCAAAGGAAATGACTATTATCAAGCATTATCAATGATAAATATCATTTATGGAGAGTTATGGAAGGTTATAGAACCCTCAAGAGTTCTCAAGAATTCTTTAGAAATATAAAGGCATTTGGATTGTATCCGATATATATAAGCATTTTGATTTGATACAAGAACTCAACTAGCAAAAAGGAAAACAAGTTAAACCACGCGATGAAAAGAACTCCAGCATTATACGGAACAGAGGAGTTAAAGGATCGCTGAGGTCGGCCAGATGACTATCAAAGACGGTTAACACTCAAAGGTTACGGTATATGAAAACATCCTTTAAAAGGGGGGAAGAACAAATTCAGTTCTAAAATGAGCTACAATATTCTGAAGCTCGAGAAAGGGAAATCTTAGCACTAGAAGAGCTGAAAGTTTTAACAAGAGGAATAATTATAAGGAGTTCAATGATCTCCAAAGGAAAGGGAGATAGTGTACCTATGGATAGCAAGACAGCAGTGCTACCTGAGATTAGAAAGTACCTCGCAAGTCGTGGAGTCACAAGTCACCGGTCATATCAAATATGAGAGTATATGTTATAGAACCATATAGACAATCGTCATGATGCAATGGCCGACAAAAAAATGGTGTAAGGACAACGATAGGGAGTCAAAGAAGAGCATCGGCTAATTTATGTCTCAAATGACCACCGGTACAAGAGAATCAAGGACTTAAGAAGAAAGCATACTCATATCAAAAGGAAGTCATGATTAAGTAGGATTTTATCTTAGTTCCATGTTTATGAGTTTATATTACAATTATGCTAAAATTGAGGAGAGGAAATTGTAGGAAAAGTTCAGGTATGAATAGGATGATATTGTAAAGAATTAAAGAGTTCGACCAAGTAATTAAAAAGGAGATGATATGGTATGTATGTAAGGTCGACAAGTACAAAAAGGGATAATCTAAAATAGCACTAAAGAAGCAAGCAAGGAAGGGTGCCATATCTGAACAAGAGAATTTGTCTACTAGTAGAGAAATAAGGAGCACGGCAAATGGTACAACAATTAAGAGTGCTCATAGACTGGCAGGGAGCCGTAGCAATCATGAGTTAAGACCATCTTAATGGCAACAGGTCCCAGGACAGTAACTAGATATCAGTTGACCACTGAGTACATACATAAGAACGTGAGGCTATGGAACTAATGAATGAGTTCGACAAAGAATTGGGAGAATATGAAAGAAGACTAATGAGCCCATAGTATAAGAATATGGGATCAGGAACTAAAGGAAGACAACCATTTCAAGAAACTAATGAAAGCATCGTAAGCTCTCAAGCTACAACATTCGAGGACAAATGTTTCTAAGGGGAGAAGGATGTTACACCTCGCACTTTCATATCATGAGCATGCCATGTACTTCACTGTATAAATGGAGTATTGGAGACGTCCCATAAAGTTTTGGAAGGTACAAGCCATGAAAAGTACGTAACAGTAAAGTAAAGGATAAATTACGATCTCGTAAGTCGTAACCGAGAAGGACAACCTTGGAATCAAAGGAAACGACTATTATCAAATATTATCAATGATAAATATCATGTATGGAGAGTTTCGGAAGATTCCGGGACCAAGCAAAGTGGAGAAAATAAGTTTGTCGAAAATTTGAAAAAAGTTGGCAGAATTTTAGATCAACTTTGGAGGGGTATATCTCCGGGTATTCAAAATCATAAAATGAAGCTCTTCGAGTCTATTTTCCAACACAATAAACCGTTCATCAATGTAACATCGGAGCAGGGAGTTATGGACGTTACAAGTTAGGCGGACGGAGCGTAAAAAACGCTGCTACAGTAACCGGGTGCTACACCCGACCCAACACACACCTATAAATACCCCTATAACCTATTAATTTTCATCATTTTCACCATCT
>NC_081342.1:51634740-51652659 GCF_029784015.1 Lycium ferocissimum | reverse complement strand
AATCCCCCTCCTTATTAATGCCCAAACCCTCCCGAGGGGCCTTCGTTCGGTCTGCTCCCCTCCCTTTTTTCCAACTCTCTTTGTTGTTCGGCCAAACCCAACCGGAGAGATGAAAGTGCAAGTAGGGACATAGCCGGCGGCAACACGTACGAACGATCATGGTACCGACCACTTTCACAAATGAGTCAACCTGGCACTGATTCGGAATCATATATAAAACGCATACTTTGACAAGCGGGTAAACTCTAAACTATACTCGCGAACCGACATTGCCACATTCCGTCTTTTCCAAATTTTGTAGCCATAGCAAATCTCTCCTCATCAGACAAAAACCTTTCCATGAATGCCTCTTCAAATTCAGCCCATGTAGGAGCTAAAGCAGCATTACTCCTCTCAGACTCCACATCTTAAACCACGCGTGAGCAACATCCTTCAACTGATAAGAAGCAAACATTACCGCTTCGGAACCATAGGCATTCATTGCCCTCAACGCCTTGAAAGTCTCATCTAAAAAGTGTTGGGGGTCATCCACCTCTCGTGACCTAAAGAACTCTGGTGACTTTAGTCTAGGAATTGCTTAAGTCTGCCTCCACCATGAGGTTCCACACCTCCACGCTGTTGCTGAGCCTCAACTAATGTACTCAGCATTTGAATAGTAGTTTGCATCGTACCAATCTCGGCACACACCGAACAGAAACGACAAAGAGCGTAAAGCGTGCTGGGCGCGGTGCTTGATTTCTAACATTATTTCCGTTACCAACAATCGCGCCCCCAAGATTTTGGTTAGCTCTCGCGGGACGTCCTTGGTTACCATTTTTGGATCGTGTTAGAGCCATTTCTGTGATAGGCACTAATTAACAAACGCATTAGAATGACCCTAATAGGATTTCAAGCTCTACCGCACAATCTAGAATCAAGAAGGATAAGAAACACTAATAAATGTCCTGGGGCTCAGTCATGCAGGTGATCAGGATGCATAAGGAAAGCTCCACTAGACACGGCTACGTACACCGACAACAATCCTAAGACCTATTTAAACCTAGACTCTGATACCAAGCTTGTCACACCCCAAAACCCACCCTAGACATGACCGGCATCCGATGTCATGAACAACATCGAAAAAACCTAAAAGATGCCATAACAACACTTAAACGGGCTAGGTTCAATATTCACCTCCAACAGTTTATAAAATAAATACAATCAAATCATAATTTATGAATTAAATCAGTAGAAGTCTTTAATATTATAAAACTTAATCAAAACATGACGAACGCCCAAGAGTTAAACAAAACTCAACAACTACCCACAAGAATGTGTACTATGGAGCTTCTAAGATAAAGGAGTAATTGTCTGACACATCGGGACGCAGCCCAAAAAAACTAGAATAGTAAATAAATATGCTAAGGGTGTCCCACGAATAAACATGTGGGCTCACCAAGTCAGCAGCAACAGCAAGTCCTTTCTAAGAGTTTTAAGTATCAAAAACCTGCTCTTCTCTGTTACCTAACATACCATAAAAAACAACAATGGTATGCCTGAGTACTTTGTACTCAGTGAGTGTCTCGGGGACAACATGTAATATGAAAATAAAGTACAATAATACTTAAAGAAATCAGTTCTGCGGATAGTATGAAACAACGTGAAATTATTTATTCAGCTTGGGTATCTCAATATATAAGAATTATCAAAACTGATTACAAAGCCTTTTGTCAAGTTACAACTTTCAAATATGCTTTTTAAATTGATCATGATTATCAACAACAGTTCCATAAAAGGATAAGGATATCACACTTGCCAATACAGGCCCAAGAATCAATAACATCGAAGGGATGACCTTAGAGGTTCCCTAAACACATCGCACCACAGCGGAATATGTAATTCTCGATGGCTATCCTTCCTCTCGAATAGCTAGGCATAAACCACACCCCGGGTGGCAAACCTGGCAAAGGGCTACTCTTCCTCCCGAATGGATAGGCATTGCCACACTAGGATCCATAGTGACTACCCTTCCTCCCGAGTAGCTAGGCCAACACAACAACCACTTTCGTAGCATAGAAGCCAATTCTTTATTCGTTTCAAGGTAGTCACATCATCAATGCTCATTAAGGTTCATTATGCCATATTGTAAAGATAAATCATTTCAAAGAATGTCTTGAAAATATTTACACTTCTTTAACCAAGATTTCAATGTCATAATTCAACATGAAAACATCATTACCAACCCTTAGCCATCATTATTGATCATCTCTTATAGAGGAAAAACATTAATAAACTTATATACGTACGTAAAGCATGATACAAACTAGGTTTAATGTGGGGTTATCCCCTCACGCACATTAACCACAATCAAAGCAGGAAATAGAGTTTCAAATCATGAAAAGTTCACCTTTTTATTCAATAAAGAACCCTTGAATGGAATTTATACTTCCAAGATCAGTTTCAAAAGAAGATATACATCCAAAACTAGATTTCAAAAGAGAGACATACCTTAATTATGCTTTACGTATCTTAACAATTCACCTTCTTAGCGAAGAACACCCAAAACCCTAGCTTGAGTCACTTTGAGAAAGATCAATTTGCAAACCCTAGGTTTTTGTTACAAGATTTATGTTAAGAATCACGGGTTTGATGCTAGGATGGATAAATAATGATAAAGATGTTCTTACCTTTGAGTTGAAGACTTGGAGGAATGGTTTTTTGTTCTTAGGGCTTTTCAGAAAGTGGAGGACTGAATAAAACAACTGAACTATTTATAAATTTTTGGTGTAAAAACTGACATTACGGTAGGGTGTTAGGAACTCTAACACGTGTTACGGACTGTAACGCCTCACTGTAACGAGATCAAAATTTCTAGATTGTTTGGAGGAAAATAATTGATGTTACGGTGGGTGTTACGGTCGGTAACACGTGTTACGGTCCGTAACGCCTCACCGTAACGCCGACCAAATTTTCAACAAAGACAGGCTTCAGTAAAACGGGCATAACATTCTGTACGTAACTCTGCTTGGGCTGGCCGACCTACCGTTAGAAAGCTATTTCAAATCTACAAATTTTATCAAGGAGGTGTTTCCAAATTCTCAACACATTTTCACGAAAATGGCCCAGAAGTCTGACCTACCGAAACTTAAGCGAGTTTATGAGCCCTTAAGAACTTCACTAGTTGGTTTGACATCAAAACAACTACCTTCCACCCGAATTCATCCCGAATAGATTCATATAGATAAAATATCATCTTAACACTAGATTATTTTATTTTACACATTCACACCTAGTTCAAATTTAGGGGGCGTTACAATGGTATAACGAAATCAAGTTGTATTTGCAGAAGCGGGAATATCCCAACGACATCGCGAGTAATCAAAAGAAAACCATCCGAAATGGCCAATGGTTTCTTCCTAAATAAAGAAATACTATACAAGCCAACCCCGAATTTGGGTTTGCTCCGGTGTGTAGACGCAGTAGAAGCCATAAAGCTATTAGAAGAAGTACACGCCGGGACCTGCGGGCCTCATATGAATGATTTTGTGCTAGCCAAGAAAATACTTCGGGCAGGATACTACTGGATGACCTTGGAAAGTGATAGCTACCAATTTGTACAAAAATGCCGTCAATGCCAGATTCGTGGAGATCTGATCAAAGTCTCGCCCAGTGAACTCAATGCCATGAGCTCACCTTGGCTATTTGTCGCTTGCGGTATGGACGTCATTGGACCAATCGAGCCCGCTGCTTCAAATGGGCATCGATTCATCCTAGTTGCCATCGACTACTTCACCAAATGGGTGGAAGCAACGTCCCACAAATCAGTGACGAAGAAAGTAGTGGCCGCCTTTGTGCGAAATAATATCATATGACGTTTTAGCATACCCGAGTCCATCATAACGAATAATGGAGAAAATCTGAACAGTCACTTGATAAAGGACATCTGTGAGCATTTCAAGATCACTCATAGGAACTCCACAGTCTACCGGCCACAAATGAATTGAGCTGTAGAAGTAGCCAATAAGAACATCAAAAGGAAATTAAGGAAGATGACAGACAACCATAGAGGTTGCCATGGGCAATTTCCATACGCCTTGTCAGGATACCGCACAACAGCCCGCACTTCAACAGGAGCAACTCCTTACTTGTTTGTTTACAGTACCGAAGCCGTCATACCCGCCGAGGTTGAAATACCTTCACTCAGAATCATTCAAGAGGTGGAATTAGATAATGCAGGATGGGTTAAAGCTCGATACGAGCAATTGGATCTAATTTATGAAAAGAGGATGGTCACTGTATGTCACGGTCAACTGTACTGACAAAGGATGGCACGCACCTTTAACAAACGGGTAAGAGCACGACTCTTTCAAATAGGGAGTTGGTGCTCTAAAGAATATTCCCACACCAGAACAAGTACAAGGGAGAGTTCGCTCCTAACTGGCAAGGTCCCTACATGGTGCGCAAAGTGCTCTCCGGAGGAGCAATAGTACTAGCAAAGATTGATGCGCAAGAGTGGCCTAAGACAATCAGCGCAGACGCAGTCAGTTGCAAAAGTTTGTTTTTTTTATTTATTTGCTTAGTTCGCTTCCATTTGCTTGTATTAAGTTATTCCTTTGCTTGTAATCATTTGTAATAGTTAGAAGAAAAACAACAAATTACCCCATTTTGTATTATGAACTACGTGATGACCTGACTTCTCCAAAGTGGGATACGTAGGCGGTCCATTTGGAACCTGGTCACTTTATTAGCAAAAACCCAAACTCAATTACTTTATTCTGAACTACGTTCGACCTGATTCCTGCTGCGACAAGATACATAGGCACTGTTTGAGCTAGGTTATACCGAAAGAAAAACCTATGAAACCCCTAGGAAGCCTCAAGAAAGATTTAGATCAGGAACGAAGAGATTTCCATAAATGCCCAACTGAAACAGAATATTTGAGAGGATCTCAAAAATTCGCGCCACCCGACTTAATTACAAGCGTAAACCCGTAGTTCCAATGGGGGCAGAAATTTTGAGATCTTATTGATCTCAAAATTTCTCACCCTCAACCAGTCAATAAGGTTTGATCAATTTGACACCCTAAACTGGGGCAGAAATTTTGAGGGGACCTCAAAATTTCCATGCTATTACTCAACACGAGAGTTTGCCAAGAAAATACATCCAAACTGGGGTAGAATTTTTGAGAAAATCTCAAAAATTTCACAGAAAAGAAGGAGCCATCGGTCATTCTAGCGGCGAAAGAGGGGATTCACTTCTCAGTCAAAGCATGTCATGACAATTGACTTCAACAATTTTCTAGAAATTGGAGAATGCATTTATTCCCATAAAATACTTTTAGCTAACAATTTATGAAAAACATTTTCCTTGCATGATTAAAGTAAATTCATTTTTCGAATACCAAGCTCAAGAGAGATTGAGTCCGAAGCCGGTGAAACTAACGATACAACCAAGAACAGTGAGGCGGATCAACTTTAATAGGAAACTAACCCCTTGTTGATGCAGGTCCCCATGTCATCGGGAGGACGACCCATATTTCTAACTTTGTTTCATGTGCAGGTAAAAATCATATGCCATAAAACATATTAGCCGTCGCTAGAAGTAAAGTTCATAATTTGGTTAGCCGCGAAGGCTATAAAGGATCAAAACGCCATAAGGGCAAATATCTGGCCGTGAGGGCTATAAGGAATCGAAAGGCCATAAGGGCAAATATCTGGCCACGAGGGCCATAAAAGGATAAAAAATGCCATAAGGGCAAATATCTAGCCATGAGGGCTATCAAATGAGCTAAAATGTCGTGAGGGCAAACATCCGACCAGCAAGGTCATAGGGAAAAGCAAAGCAATGAAGCAAAGGCATCCAACCAAGCAGGTCAGAGCGAATGTTTTAAGATTCAAGTAATGTAAATTCGGCCAATCAACTGCAGTTTTTGCTACAAATTCAAGCGATGTAAATCTGGCCAATTGGCTGCAGTTTTCGCTATAAGAGTCAAGCGATATAAATTCGGTCAATTGGTTTTAGTCTTCGCTACAAAGGTCACGCGATGTAATTTCGGCCAGTTGGGTGCATTTTTCTCTCCAGTGAGTGAGGCAATGTAAATCAGATCAATTGGTTGTAGCTTTCGCGACAAAGGTCAAGTTATGTAAATACGGCCAGTTGGGTGCAGTTTTTGCTCCAGTGAGTCAAGCGATGTAAATCCGGCCATGTCAACTGTCGTTTTTGCTACAAGCATCAGGTGATGTAATTCCAGTCAATTGGTTGCAGTTTTCACTACAAAGGTCAAGCGATATAAATCCGGCTAGTTGAGTGCAATTTTCTCTTCAGTGAGTCAGGCGATGTAAATTCAGCGCTTGGCTGCAGTTTTCGCTAAAAGCGTCAGGCAATGTAATTTCGGTAGATTGGTTGTAGCTTTCGCTACAAAAGTCAAGCGATGTAAATTCGGGTAGTCTGCTGCAGTTTTCGCTACAAGCATTAGTCGATGTAATTCCGACCAATTAGTTGTAGTTTTCGCTACAAGGTCAAGCGATGTCGTCCGACGTTGGGTGCGATGTTCCGATGTAAATTAAGTCCGATCGGTCGGCATAGCGTCATGTAAGTCACATTCAGTGGGTGGTTGCAGTCTTACGCTACAAAGATCAAGCGATGCAAGCTCCAGAAGCTGGTTGGTGCGATTTTCGCTCCCGGTGAGTTAGGCGATATAGAAGGTCGGTCAGGTAGTTGCGGTCTTCGATACAAAAGGTCGAGCGATGTGGGGTCGGCCGATTGAGTGCGATTTCGCTCGGTGGTCGACGATATAAATCCGGTCGGTGGTTGCAATCTTCGCTAGTCGGTATGTAATTCCGGTCAATCGGTTGCAGTTTTTGCTACATGGTTCAAGTGATGTAAATCCGACCATTTGGGTGCAATTTTTGCTCCAGTGAGTCAAGCGATGTAAATCCGACCAATTGGCTGCAGTTTTTGATTTAAATGTCAAGCAATGTAAATTCAACCAGTCCGTCATAGCTTTCGCCATAAGAGTCGCGCTCAAATTACCAATTGGTGCGCTAAAAGGTCAACCGATGTAATTCTGGCCAGTTGGGTGCAGTTTTTGCTCCAATGAGTCAGGCGATGTAAATCTCATCAATTGGTTACAGTCTTCGCTAAAAGGTCAAGCGATGTAATTCCAGCAAATTGGTTGCAGTTTTCACCCCACTATATCAAAGCGATGTAAATCCGGTCACTCGGCCGCAGTATTCGCTCCAAAAATCAGAACGATGTAAATTCGGCTAGATGGCCGAAATACTCGTTTCAAAATCAATCACAATGTTGCTCAGCAGACGGAAGCAGATTGGCAGCCGATAAACAAAAGGAGGTTGATTCAATCAAATCCAGAAATATACGGAGCAAACGTTTAACTTTTTCTTATGCAGCCGGTCGAGATAGGCTGCCCATGAGAGTCAAGATCTCCGTGCAGGACTTGGAAGATCGCTCCTGGCCATGCTCAGCCACACGAATTTGTTTACTTGCTTATTTGCTTTCTTTAAATCTACCCGCAACCGGTCTAGCACACACCGGCACGCACATAAAGGCGTTCTCGCATAAGGGATACCCTTTTCCTCCTATCTAGTCGAACTACAAGTAACTTGATTCCCAAGACCAAGGATATGTAGGCAGACTCAATACTAGAGATTCAGTCACACTCCAACCAATCTCTTCTGACTTCCCAGTTTGATAATCGAGAAATTTGAAATTTGCCTAAATTTTGCATTTAGGAGTCTAAATTGGGTTGAACTACAAGTGATCTGAATTCTGGTGTAACCTGAGATATGTAGAAAATACATAAACCATTGTCCGGCCACATATTTTGAATATCACATAAAAACGAGAGGTAATATGGAGATGGGTCAGTCAAAAATCAGGATTAGTCAAATTTCGTTGTTCGGGGATGGCCTTTGAAAGGGCAGTTATTGACACTTAATTTTTGACCTCCCATAATTTATTTTAATTACCAAGATCCTTGAAAATCAAACGGAGTAAAATGTACATTTTTTCTACAAGTCAAAATGATTCTATAAAATTATTCAGATAATATTTTGCCATGTCATTTGGAAAAATAACTTCTATAATATTATGAATCATCTAGAAATTAATTTACACATTTTATCATCAAGAAGGTAATTTAAACAATTATTTATATAATTGTTAAAATTACCAGAAAATAAATTAGCAGGCATTCTATTTCGTTTAATTTAAGGAATCGGATTGATTAAATAAATTGATCATTTTTACCCCTCAATTCTAAATTTTGCATGTCCCAATTTATTGAATTTAATCATAATTAATTAAGTGTTAATTGTGGTTAAAATTTCATAAATTGTGTGCTATATGGCTAATAGTGGCTACAATCGAAATAATCAATTGTTAGTCTAATTCTGGCCTTATTTAAAATATCCAAATTCATTGGTTTAGGTCAATTAAGGTCATTGTTGCAAAATTAACCATTAATTGTTTAAATAATTTAATTCCGGCTTTAATTGATATAGCCAATTTCTATGGTTTAGGTCAATTGAAGTCATTATTGCAAATGTGGCCACAAATAGAAATGGCCTATTCCATGGGTTAAAATCATTTGAGGCTATATACGCAATGTGAATCCATTTGCATAACTAACCCTGTTTGTTAGTTTATTTAGACGTTGATTAATGGTATCTGATCATAATTAAGGCGGTATAAATTAATGGACTTTCTTAATTATGGCCATTTTTTAAATAGTGTCGGGTTTTTTCTATATGTATACACGCATATACATGTGTATACATGTGTAAACATGTATATCATGTGTATCATGTATACACAAGGACTACCCCATTTCCCTTTTGTTATAGCCGGGCCCGGTCCAATAAGACCGTGACCCGGCCCAAGAACGAGTTTAAGGGGATAATACCAAAAGAGCCTAAGGGTTGATGGGAGGGTTTCTTGTGAAACCCTAGCGCCACCTCCCCTTTCTCTTTCCTCTCTCCTCATCACCATTGCCTGAAATGGCAAAATGGAAGTGTACAATCACTTTATGCAGTCGTGATTCAATGATTTGAGGCAAAGCATTAAATGTTTGCCTCCTCGCTCCACCAAACGCAACCCAAATGAGGTATAACCCCTCTCTTCTCTTACCTTTTTCTTAATACATGGTCAAACAAGGACAAATCCCTTAATGGGACTTTTCTTAACCTATTTTGAATCATGGATTTTCATTGGTTCATATAGAATAGGACAGATTGATCCGATTTGGGTCAAATCTAACCCTCTATATGTGCAATTGTTTGAATCCCAGCCGTTGCATGTTGAATTAGAGAGAAAATTTTCCAGAAATTGAACTTGTCCCACATTGGTTTGGGATTAGGTTTTCTCAAGTTTGAGGGTTCAATAAATAAGAACCCCATTTCTACCATATGAAAGGGACATGGAATATCGAATACATAGATATCCACAAAAACTTGAAATACTTAGGACTTTTATCATTTTTGCTTGAAGATCCTTACATTTTCGAGTTAGTCTAAAGTTTTAAAATTTATTTTTTCCTTTCTCGTGTGTTTTGGGGCTGAGTATTGGAGGTGAAGGGAGTGAAGATTCTTCCAAGTTCAATCTCGAACCTCGACTGCACTAACAAAAGGTATTTTCTCTCCTTTTTTTTAGTATTTAATGCTTGGATATTCATGTATTAGCTATGTGTTAGTTTGAGTGATTAAGTGCTAATTAGATTATTATTTAATTGTCTTGTTTAATTTAGCTATGTTAAACTGCTAGAATAGTTGTAGGTTTGTTAGTTAAATATAGGTATGTATATGCTAGGAGATAATCTGCATAACTTATATATTCTCATTATTTGTATTTAATCAGTTTTAAAGGGTTTCTTTTTTAGTCTTATCCCTATGTTGTTGAAAATCTGAGGTCTGCCTAGTCGAGGGTCATCATAGGAATTAATAAGTTTAGGATTTTGTCAATAATATTATGCAAGTAATCATTAAATCACATAGTTAGGATCACAAACAATTAAGAGGGATTGAATATCCCATTTTGACTAGTGTAGGATCTGTTTCAAGTATGTTATGTCTCTGTCTCACTTAGGCTTAAAACTGGATAGTTGATTAAATAGTTCTACACATATTATCGCATACAACCTAGGCCATCTAGACTGAGTTTGATACTATTAAAAATGCTTTTGGATGATATCTAAATTAGTTGTGTGGATAGCATTCAAGTTGTTTGTTAGTCAAGTAGTGAACATATCAGTTGTCACCTCTTTTTAGCAATAACATGATGAGAATATCTTATGCCATTTGATAAGTGTGTCCTGTTGTATCGTTTTGTTGGGTGTAAACTTGATTTTGTTGTGTGAGCCGTTTGATGCGTGTTTGCTTTAGCTGAATATTTAGCTTAATCCTAGTTCTCCTTTTACTTGGACTATCCTGCCTAGGTTAATATCTTCTTGGCTTATTTTACCTTGAGATTAGCTATTTTTTTATTGAGTCTGAATATGTTCCCATCTCTGCATTTGTTATCCCTAAAAACACTTTATGGATTTACAAAGAAGTTGGTTATTTCTTTCTCAGGATTGCGCATACTCATTTAGGGTACTTGGAGGCTAAATTTTTTTTACATGAAAATCATCCCTTCTTTGAATAAAGTCTGTTCACTAAAATGAATCATTAGCAATCGCTACTTGTTAGTTTACGTCTCTGTTTAGTTCATCTTGTGGTCTAATTTGGTTATGGAGTTCAATATCATAGCTAATTTAAGAAATCAGGCCTATATGTATTCTCGGTGGTTTGCTTGTTGTTTATATGTGCACTTAAATTTTGTAAACTAAGTAGGAGATTGCACTTATTGTTTGTCTGAAATTTATTAATACAATATATGGACTGTGTATGAATGTCCATGCATCCGTGCTTGCTTTATTGTCTACTTAATCTTTAAATTCCTTCTTAGTCTCATAGCATAGTCTAGATGCTTTCTAACCCCCAACTTCTTTTTCCCCTTTGTGTGTTCATATGTGAAAATACGTTGGCAATTTGGGTCACTCTTCTGCATCAAAACTTGTTGGGCCTGAGGCCCAACATCACATTTCTTGATCAAGTCCGCATGACAAAGAAAGGGAAGTTAATATATTTAAGGCCCAACCATGAGTGCAAATGGTCACTGGTGGGCTTGGGTAGGCCCACCAGTTCAAAATCTCATTCCTTCTTCTCTTATTTTCTTTTGTATATTATATGTATATGTTGTATGTGTAAATATTGAAACCCTTATGTATGCTTAGAATGTAGGCAAACGTAGTATCATTAGGATGTCGCCTAAAATATTTTCAAAAAATCGACTAATATCGGACTTGCCCAAAATCGGTTCAATTTGATTGTTGCTAAAAAATGTAAAACTGGTTTAATATTTTGGAAGGGACCAAATGATCTCAAGAAAAAATAACTAAGTGTAGAATTTGGGCCTTCCGCCCCTTTATGAAATCTGCAAATAATTTGGGCCTCAAGACCGCGGCGGAGATCATTTTATGGAAAAAACATGCAACTTTTTTTTGGACTTCAGCACTAGGCAGATCTGCAAAATGGATAAAAATGGTTTTGGACTATGTTTTAAGTAACAATGTATGCTTTTAAAATTTAGGCTACGTTTTGAGATCAAAGACTTAGAAATATTTCCAAAAAAAGGAGTTTTATGGTTTGGACTTGGATCTAGTTTTCTAGTTTTTATAAAGTAAATTGATATTGTGGGCCGAAAGCCTAAAACTTGAGGACTAAGAATAAGAGGAAATTCATTTGGACATATTTGAGAGTGAGATGGATTTGGAAAGTATAAATACAGTTGATTATGGGGCTTCAATGAATTAATTTGGATAAAAACTTTCATTTTTATATATATAAAGGAGATATACTCCATATTTTCTTATATATAATAAAAACCTATAAGTACTAAACTCATTTTATTAGGACTAAATAGTAGTGACTCTACTTGGGAGAAATCTCAGGTGTGTCTTATTCCGGCAATAAAGTGAGTTGAACACTTATACATATTTTCAAACCCAAACCCCCTTTTCTAAACGGACTTTTTACCAAAATTTTGAATTTTATGATTAAGCGTGACAAGTTTAGCAATAAAGTAAATATTTTTAGCAAATAATCACATTAATCACACATTGAAGCTTGTCGGTCAATCGTATTATACGGATCCTTAATACTAGGGTGCTTAAAACCTTCCCTAAGGGATCACCAGAACTCTTACCTCAAACTCTGGTCCAAAAAGTAAATATTTTTAGCAAATAATCACATTAATCACACATTGAAGCTTGTCGGTCAACCGTATTATACGGATCCTTAATACTAGGGTGCTTAAAACCTTCCCTAAGGGATCATCAGAACTCTTACCTCAAACTCTGGTCCAAAAAGGATTTTTCTCCTACTTGATAAACCCTTTTACCCGGTTTTCCTAATTTCCCTTAATAAATTAAGTGGCGACCCTAAAATACTAAAATCCAATTTAGAGCATCAACAACCTCTTAGTAGATTTTATGCACCCGCGTAAAAGTGAACCATAACAGTAATATACCATTTCATATTCAAAGGTCTTATGCTCAGTTTTCCCTTTAGACACACTAATATTCCAAGCTTGGATTTTCTTTCGATTGATGAAAGAAGAAGGAGAAATAAGCAATAAACTAGTCCATAAACTTCAACTCACTCTTTAGATACAGTTTGCCTATTTTATTAAGAGTAAAAAGGAAATATTATGCAATAGTCAAGAAAACAGTGCTATCCAAGATCCAAAGGCAGCATGACTGACAAATCATTCTCAATAAATTGCTTCGAAAATGACCATTATTTCAAGCGAACTCAGTAATCTACATGCTTTACTCAAAGACAGTTTCAATTCAATTGCGTATACAAGTATGAGGAAGGCAAGTGTTATAGCAGTTGAATTGGTGAGTTACACATGACCTTATACAGAGTTCAAGTTTAGATCAAACAAAATTTGTCATCTTTCAAGTCAAATATGGAAAACATGTTAAACATCCTTTCTGAATCATCATTTAGACTACACATGCTTATGACTGGTTAGTAGATATGTTCTCCATTTATGCTATCAAAGAGGCAAGGTAAAATACACAGCACCAAGTATAGACAGTAATAAAACACAAGGGTGGCATACTTCATGATGTTGAGGTCAGTCTTATACAAATAGGACTCATTTAAACCATGTACTAAACCTTTGGTTCATACTTAAACAGTTCCAAACACCAACCACATCCTATATCTCTACTACATGAAACAATATTATGGATTAAATGCAAGATGTGAGGCAGAAAGCTATATTTCAAATACGGCATGTGTCGTTTTACGGGTGCAAAATACTGATGCAAATATGTTTAGATAATTCATCAGGTAGGACATGGTACAAAAGAACTTGAAATGTATGACATGCTGATGCAGATATTTTTCACTGTTTATGCAGACAGGGCAAGGATGACCAGTTTTGTAGGCATATGAGACATGAAGAAGGACTAATAACCATTTAAAGAGAAGCATTTTAGACGTAAAAGGTCAATCTATGCTTAAGCTATGCAAACGAAGTCTTATAAAGGAAGAATATAGGCAAACAGGATTCAAACATGGCATATTAGTAAGGAATCAATGTTGTTCTAGTTCTCCGAAAACTTTGTATCATTCTTTTAGATGTTTTAATACAAGTATGAAAGCAACAGGTTCAATCTCTACATAAATGAGGCAACATGATCATGTAGGAACCTCAGAACAACATTCATAGACTAAACATTAGGGGGAAGCATTGGCATAATGGCATAACTGGTCACAATGGCATACAAGACCGGATCTTTAACTTAAATGATTAATGTGAGGTCTTAAACATGTAAAAGCACTTCATACAAGCATGTAAAACCAATCTAAGTAACCTAAATCAGCGTTGGTGCATTCATGAGTCACATAGAGATATTAGATAGGCATACAAACAAATTTAGAGCCATTTGCAGGGTTTAAACAGACATTTACACTATACTAAACTTGAGAATGGTTGAAGGAAAAGAGAGAATATTCATTAAAGGGCCACAACAGAGGCATGTTGATTCAATACAAAGCTATTTTAAGCAGTTCTTTTTTGTTAGGCTAAGTAAGTTATGACCAAATAATCGTATGAGACAATTTTCTACTACTTGAAGTCTGCCTTTAGCATATAAAGACCCCCACAAATGACTGAGTACACTCATACTTAGTCAATGATTAGGCTAGGATTGCTAATGAGTCAATTAACGATAAACCATTCTAGCATTTTTAGCAAATCAACTATTAAATAGATCCTCAAACAGGCTGAAGGCAAAGTATAGGCCAGCAGTACCATCAGATACTCAGAATTTGAAACTTTAAAGATTATATCCCTATATGCTTTAACTAAAACCCACTTGGATATAGATATGTAACCACACGAACTGCTAATGAACATTAAATAGGGGTAAGATAAGTATAACTAACAGATAAGTGATTAAGTTAATCTAAACAAGTGATTGATACTATTTTGACAGTAAAAGGATGGCATTTTACACAATAAATGAACTAAATAAAAACAAACTTAAGCTAATACATGAACTTGTTAACTAATCATGCTTAAAGACTAACCAAAGACTAATTAACACTAAACTAAATCAAATCATACATATACAACAGACTACAAACTAAACATATACACACCTAATAATATCATATGCAACTAAATAGAGTAGACCCCAAATAGTAAACCTACTAACAGACTAAGCTTAACATCATTAATCAACATAATCACACCTAAACATATATAAACGTTAAACACTTAAAAAAATTACACTAAAAGGAGAGTTTTTACTTTTTTTTCCATGCAGCCTAGTGTCGAGATTGAAATTTGAAGATCTTTTCTCCTCAACCCGGAATCTCAGCCACAAAGAAGAGAAAAAATATTAAACTTAAGCTCGAAAACTGAAATTTCAACTAAGTGTCCAATTCTAGTCGGTCACCGATCAAAGCCCTAGTTTCGAGTGTTTTGTTGTGAAAATATGATTTTCTCTATGTGTTGTATTGAAAAAAAGGGGTTCTTTATATAGAACCTCCAAGTCCCTCAAATTTCTCTTGAAATCAATGTGGGACTTTGGGTTTTCTACCAATTTGTAGATTTATCCTTTTCTTTTGAAGGATTTTAGATCAAAAACCAATTGAAATGCTTCGTTTGAATTTCAATAAGACAAAACCCATTAAAATATCTGTACTTGAGCACAGAAAAGCAACAAAGAGAGAGAAAAGGGGTTTTTCTTACCTCTTCGCTGTTGTATAATGACGGAGAAAGAATATGCAATTAATGTTTTCCCACAAATGGCAACGTATAGAATTTTACAAGCATCGTACAGCCTTGACTCTGCTAAAAATAGTGAGGGTGTCGAAGAGAGTGATGGAAAATGCAGGCGGCACAGCTAGGGTTTACAAACCCTTTGCCCTAAATGGCAAAAATAAAGATGGGGCCGTTTGGTTATACGTATATGTCTGTAGAATATAGGGATTTGGGGCGGGTCGGTCTGGTATGGACTGGGCCAGGCCAATTTATTAAAGGGGAAAGGGAAGTGGCCCATTTGTATACATATATACGCACGGTATACACGTATATATGCGCATATACATGTATATTCGTGTATATATGTGCATGTGAAAGGGAAAAATATGCAATTTAATAAATGGTCAAAACAAAAAAAAATCGATAATTAAATAAACATTTCAATTATAACCGAATTAAAACTTATAACGACCCGCTAGGTCATTATAGGGGTTTGGCTTAGAAAACTAAACCTCCGTTGGGAATTCCGAGGCCATGGGTGAGTCCGCAGCATATTTTTATGTATATGTGCATGTTTTGTTTGCGTCGGTAGGACCTCGGATTGGTGTTTGGATTTTTGGGTAAAAACTGATGGGAAAAACCCGAGCTACTGGTCAAAATGGACCGCTGCAGCGGGTGTGATACCGCTGTAGCGGGTCCGTCATAGCCGGACGAGGCTCGCTGCAGCGAGGGTAGGGGAATAAATGAGGTACCCCATAGCGGGACACCGACCGTTGCGAGGCAGAATCTGTGTTTTATATTCTTTATTCTAAACCCATTCCCCACACAACTCCAAAACAGTTTCCAAAGAACTCCTGTGGCGAAATTCTAAGGCTAGGGCTAAGATACTACTGAAAGGTAAGTCTCAACCCTCTACTTTATTTATTCCATCATATTGCTAGGTTCCATGAGGAGTTAAAGGTTTTCTAATGGTGAATGAAAGGTTAGAACCCTAGAAACTGCAAACCCTTAAATAATTGATGGGTTACTGATGTTATTGTTGTTTAATTATATAGGAGTATAGATTATCACTTCCTAGGGTGAGAAACTGGTTATTAATGGTGGAAATTGTTGATTGAGACTTAGGGTTTCATAAAGATGGTAACTTTAGCATAAAAACTGCTTTTAAAAGGGTTGAAACGATTAGCAAACCCATGAATGGATAGAATATGATTATTGGGATTGATGTTAGTATGAATTCACACTTAGGGATAGTTCACCCATTTGAAAAGGCTAGAAGTAGTTGGGTTCTTTTCTCCAATTGATGTATTGTTTGAGCAGATAATTCGAATACTCATTTAGTGCTATATTTCTAGACTTTGAATATTCGGATGCTTTGCGAAAGGGGAAAGCTATCGCGGAGTGATTGCATCGTTCCAATTCTGCTTTGAGTAGGTTACGGTCTACTTGAGTTAGACTTTGATTAGTTGATTGTATATGTTATGTAACTGATAGGAGAAGCATGATTAGGGCTTCGGACATAAAGTGTGGTTGGAAATTCCTTTATTTGATATTTCTTGATTGATTATGTGATTAACTAGTATGATACGATAAAGAAGGAGCTAATGAAATCTCTTCTAGTTGACTTGGAGTAATTCCTTGTTCATGCTATTGATGAAATGATTCTTGATTAAGGGTGAGCTCCTATTCATGCCAGGCCGACTGAAGATCTTTCTTATTTTGGATGTCTATTTCATTTCAAACATTTAGGTTTAGTTCAGGTAGTTGTTCATTCTTTAGACAGTTAGATTTTTAGAGTCCTTGTATGATGACTTTCGAATTTTGGGATTGTAATAGTTAGACTTCCGCATTCATTAATTATTTATGGCATGACTAGACGTTTTGGATGGTTATTATTTTTGTCATATTCTTGATATGTCTAAAAGTGGCTAAATAGTTGGTAATCGTTGAATGGTTGGTTAAGGTGATTGGTTCGCCCACTAGGTGAATTAGTGGGGTGCTACTCATGGTTACTTGGGTCGTGACAATGTTGGTATCAGAGCCCTAGGTTCGTCGATCTTATTGTACAAGGACATGTTCTAGTGGTAGTCATGATCGGTACGGAGACGTCGTACTTATCTTCAAGAGGCTATGGGACACTAGAAAATTCAATTTCTTTTCTTTTTCGTGCTACTTGATTCCAATTGGCATCGTGACGATTCAAATTAGTATCTCTGTTTTTCTTTTTATTCTCTCGTCGTATGGAGAGGACTTCAGGCGTTGTTTCACAGAACGAGGTACCGTGACGGCCGTAGCTCGCGGTGGAAGTCAGGCCGCTGGGGCCACAGTTCATGGAGAAGGCCAGGCCAAAGGCCGTGGTCATGGTAGAGGGGGAGCACCGACAAGCCAGGGATCGGCTCCTACAAATCGGTCGTAATTGCGCAGTCCCCTAAGCCTCCTCGTTATTCCCGTATAAGGCAAAGAGAAGTGCAGCAAAGACCAAATACCAACCGAGATATTATAGCTCCTCCAATGTTGTCAGACATTATGGTTCGAGTGTTGAACTCATCAACGGGTTGACAGAGGTGGCACGTGCTATTCCAGTTCGTGGTGCCGGGT
>NC_081342.1:51587728-51634640 GCF_029784015.1 Lycium ferocissimum | reverse complement strand
GGTGGGGGGGATAGAGCTTGGTCCCTCAAAACCCTGGGGAAAGCGAACAATACTGAATTTAAAAAATTTGGTGTCGTTTTTAGATGCTCCACAATGGAGTCTTCGGCCTCACCTTTAGTAATGGGCCTTCTTTGATTTCCCTCTTTTCTTGGCGCTCCTTAGGCCAATTCTTCAAAAGTGTAGCGCCTTCCAGAATGAGTCATTTCATAGGCAACTACCGTTTGGACAATGAATTCTTTCCTTGGTGATATCACCACTTCTTGAGACACCGGCGCTATGATGGGCGCAGGGATTAACATTTTAAACCGTGGGCGCTCTTGGATTATAGAGTGATGCCACCATCTACTTAAGTATTTTGACTGGGTCTCGGAGTTTGAAGACTGATCTCTCGTTTATCGATCAAATCTTGAGTCTTGTGCTTCGTGTTGATGCGATGTTATGCTATGTACGTTTCCATTAATGGTAAAGATATGTTTGTTCATCTTGGGAAGATCGGTTTCCATAGTTGGCGACCTTTAGCGGGACCGGCTGATTAATCCGGCGGTTAACCTTTCAAACAAATGGGTTCGCGTCTCCATTAATGGGGTGAATACGCGAGCGGGCTTCTTCTTGAAGTTAGGACGTGGCGCATTGTATGTATTTGGGGGTGGTTGGTTTGGGTAATTTGTTGGTGGGTTATTTTGTGAGACTCCCAGTGTGGGAGCTTAAATGGTTGGTCATGAGCTCGGGTAATTCAGGGTAGGTGTTAGGCAATTTGTTTGTGGAGCTTGGTAGTTTGATGGTGGCATTTGGAAATTTGTCTATGGAGCATGGTAATTTAGCGATGGTGTTTGGAAATTAGGTTGTGCGTAAAAGACATGCATAGGGCTGTAGGGCGCAGGTAAGTAAGAACTTGGTGGTGGTGATTAATAAACTTCAATAGGAGATTGCGGCTCCTCTCCTTTTTGGGTTTTGTGCTAGGTGTGTGGGAGACGCTTGCCATAGCTTTTTTTTTTCTTCGTAGTACTTTGACTGGTAGCTTTGTTGGCTACGCTTATGATTTTTCTAGATTTGAGACCATCTTCAATGGCCTCTCCCATTTTTACTAGTTTCAAAAATGGTCTCCCTCCATGGACAACGTTCGGTCATAGAAGTCTATCTCTAGTGACCGGATGAAAACGGAGACCAATTCTTCTTCACTCATCTGTGGTTGCACCGTACAGCTTCGGCCCTCCATCTACTTGCATACTCGCAATAGTTCTCGATAGACTTTTGTTTAACCTTTTCCATATAGTATCGGTCAGGCACTGTTTCAACTTTATATCGAAATCTCTCCATAAAGGATTCTGCCATATCTTCCCATATGGTCCATCAGCGCATGTCCTATGCGGTGAACCACTCGGAGGCTTCTCCAGTTAAGCTTCGACTGAACAGCCTCATGATGAGTGTCGAATTGTTCCTTACACTAATCCGCTGGTCGCTGGCCAAGATTGCAAGTGGGCCTGGGACGTTTCCCATCGAACATCTCAAATTTGGGCACTTTGAAGATTGAGCATCCAAGTTCGATGTATGCAAAGATCATCGTAACTTAGGCTAGCCGCCGTACGAGTAGCTCTCGTAGATTGTTCCAACATTTCTTCCATTTTGCGCTCTATTTCTTTGTCGAGCCTATTGTGTTTGTCTCTCCAAGCCTTTTCCATCCCCTCGTAATTGCTATAGCCCGTATCTTGTACGTTTGGAAATTCCAAAGTCGTTGTGGAAAGTTAAGGGCGAGACCATTTTCAAAAATTATTTTAATGGACGAGTTGTTATAAATATTATTTATGACTATTATAAGTATGGAAATATTGTGAAAGGTTAAGGGCAAAGAGAGAAATTCGCAAAATGGGCCGTGGAAATAATGTGAAAGGCTAGGGGTAAAATGGTAATATTAAGAAAAGCCGAGGGGCAAAACGGGAATTTCACAAAAAGGAGTTCTTGAAGGTTCCAAGAAGGCCATATTGGCCATGTGACAAAAAGAAGAGGAAGGGAAAACTAAATAAATAAATAAGATGACAAAATAAGTCATCCTTGGTGGAATTTCAAGAAAATTCTAGAAAAATAAAGAAAGGGGCTATGTGCTAAAATTTTCTTAATTGAGGGACTAAAACATAAATATGGAAAAATGGTGGAAGTATATATATATATATATGAGAGTCATCTTTTTAATTGAAGGAAACAAGAAAGAAAGAAAGAAAGAAAATGAGAGAGAGAGAGAAGAAGAGGGAGCTCGGCCATGGAGGAAAAATTTGGCCCCTTGAAATCTTGTCCAAAAAAATTATTTCTTCTAGTATTCCTACTAAGTTCAAGGTCCCTTACAACATGGAGTAGTTGTTGGAGCAATTAAATCCCTCATTTGTGCAAAACATGCCCCTAGCCGAGTGAAGAGATAAATGAATAAAGGTAAGTGGTCAACCTTCTTTTTATGTGTTATAAATGATTTGTGAAGTGTAGTGGTATGAAGAAATGCATGAAATTCATGGAAGTAATGTGAGTTGTGTGTATGGCCGTGTGGTAGTGTTGTGGCCGTGGGTGTGTGTTGTTGTTGTGTAGAGAAAGAATGAATTAATGTTATTAGTATTTTGGTTGTTGTTGTAGTAAATAGAAATGGGTGAAAATGCATGAAAATATGTAAGAAGTGGTTATGGTCGAATAGTAGGTGTTTTGGTAAGTTAGTGTAAATTGAGGTTATTTGGTATTCTAGTTGTCGTCATTATGAATTATGTGACGAAGAATGAAGGTTGTTGTTAAAGTGAGCGTACATGAAGGATGGTAAAATGAATGGTCGTTGTTGAATTGAAAGGTTTCGGATAAAGTAGTACGTTGATTGAATTGTTGGAAGATTATGTGAATTGAATTGAATTGAATTGAATTGAATTAAATTGAATTGAATTGAATTGAATATAGAAGTGTTGCTTGAATAACTGCTAGTATTGTTGTTGGATTGGCCGAGTTGAATTCTCGGGTTTGTTGATGTTGGTTTGGGCCGAGCCATATTCTCGGGACGGTGTATTTACAGGGGAGATGCTGCCGAAATTTCGGCAGATTATAAGTAAATGTATTTGAAGGATTAAGAGAGGCATATGATAATGAACCTAACAATTGCGTTAATCGTCTTGAATGTAGACTAGCGGCAACAAGTTTGGACGAATAAGCGTAGCTAGTTGGCGCGGCGCAGGTATGTTAAGGCTCGTCCCTTTTCTTTCTATGGCATGATTCGTATGTAAGATTTTATAAATGCTTCCATAACGCTCTCATTTCCAAAAGTTAGAAGTAATGGTTCCAAGGTATATTTTCCTTCTTAAAAGTTTATAGATGTTTTCCAAAATATTCATTTTTCTTCAAAAATCCAAGTTTTACGATTTTGAAAGTTTTATGACTAAAACAACGACTATGACTTTATGACGACAATGATGATGCTAGCCATGGGAAAACGTATATGACGAATATGTCAAGGATATGTTCTTACCATGAATATGACGATATGAAATGTTAAGCTATTTTTGATAATGACTATTTCAAGGTTTCAAAGTATATGAAATGATATGTCATGATTCTCGTTTTATGTTTCCCGTGATGTTATCCTTTATAAATAGTCTCGCCTTATAATTGTTCCTTCAAGGTGAGACATGACGATCCTGATTGTTTCATAATGTAATCGGAGGCTACCGACCTTACGTCACTCCGATAGATACATGACTTTTGTGGGCTCTCCTGCATGCTTATATGATGTATGTATATATATATGTATATGTATATGGGGAAAGTTGGGAGAGGGAAGGCGCTATAGATGCATAGCCACCGATCACTGGAGTGTAATATATGATACCATCCCGGACGCGGGATGCCCGGACGCGGGATATGTGGGTAAATGGATCGGGATGTGTTCATGGCATTATATATGTATATGGATCGGGTGGCACCCGAAAAATATTATATTATATTATATATGTATATGTGATCGGAGATCGGTGCAAACGTTCGCGTTAGAATATGTGGCGAGGATGAGGGGCCGCACGTTCCCGAAGACTAAGCATGCATGGTATTCGTTCAAAAGGACATGTTAGTATGTACAAGTTGTTCTCTAGACATATCATGATATGTTCTATATATCTTTTATGTCATTAATTATGTTATGTATCTAACTCGTATATTATTATACATGCCTTACATACTCGGTACATTGCTCGTGCGACGCCCCTTTTTGTGGGGCTGCGTTTCATGCCACGCGCGGTACACTCAGACAAGTAAGAGCTATTGCGAAGACGTTCCGGCGGAGTTGGTAAGCTCCATTTGTACCGGAGTGTCGCCGAGTCGATTATATGTCTTTGTGCGCTTGTTCGAAGTTAGAGACTTTGCGGACGAGTCGTGGGTCTAGAGTGTCGGCTTTAAAAAGGTTCCACTAGTTGATGTATTTTTATTATACCTTATGTTACGATGTAGCCCTTATGTTTACGGATTTGATGTGACGTGTTTAATGTTTGAGAAACGACAAAAGATTTTGAAAGTTTTACTATGTATTTTATTTTGTTTAACTTAAGAATCCAAAGAGAATATGTGTGTTAAGAGTCCGAGGGTTCGCTCGGCTCCGAATATGGGGTCGGGTGCCCATCACACGCTAGTAAGATCGGGGTGTGACAA
This sequence comes from Lycium ferocissimum, assembly GCF_029784015.1. NCBI lineage: Eukaryota > Viridiplantae > Streptophyta > Magnoliopsida > Solanales > Solanaceae > Lycium > Lycium ferocissimum. Next base: position 51,629,981 of record NC_081342.1, on the reverse strand, counting down.
AGTGGTATCGAGCAGGTGTCGGTCTAAGGGTTGTCTCGCAAAGTCGTGTCCAGAGAGTCACGTTTATGGTGTGAAGCCGGCCACATTTATAAACAGGAGGCTACGCGGGCATCTAGGAATTGTTGACCTTCTTTCCGTCCTAGATCGTGCGATAGAGCCAAGTCATAAGAAATAAGATTTTATAAGCCTTACGTACGATAGACGGAAAAGTAAGTGACGACATGGAAAGTCGCGGGAGGTAAGTCCTAACATAATTGTTCGTATACGAAGTTGGAAGTTACGGGTGGGCCACCGGATATGTGTATATATATATATATATATATATATATGCGAGGTGTTATTGATATTTGCGACGTGTACATTTTGAATGGTAGGATGGAAGAAGGAGGTCCTGGTGAAGGATTCGTCTAAGGACAATTTAATTTGCTAAAGGAATTAGGTGAAAGCGGTGAGTAGGAATTTGAACAAGATGCGATGTTTCAAGAAATTTATGGATTTGGCATACGACGATGTATTTGTTATCACTACCCTCGGGAACCTGGAGGATGAAAGGTAGTTACACACGAAAGGAAGGTGAACATTCGGGTCGAAAAGGGTAAAATAGTAATTACAAAAGAAAGGACGTGTTACGAAAATATTTCAGAATCGGTAAGACTTCGACTTACTCCAAAACATGTAATAAAGGTCATACGAGGAAGTGGACGCGATTACAGGAACATTAAGGCCCTAAATTCCACCAAAGTTTCGAGGTTAAGCGTGCTCAGGTGGGAGCAATTTCAGGATGGGTGACCCCCTGGGAAGTAAGCAAGAAATTCCAAAGATTTAGTTGTAAGAGACAAATGAAAAACCAGAATAGCCTAAGTGAAATCAGAATATACGAGATGGTTGGAGACCATAGAAGGCTACGTAGCACACGGCAGGCCAGACTAAAGGAGGGACAGAAAGTACGTTACGGACTTTGGAATTAGGATAGGCTTGAATAAAGTTTGGAAGTATTTTGTGGGATAGTTGATAATAATTATATGAATATATGTATATGAATGCGTATGATAGCTCATTTGTGAAGGTATCAGTGGACACGTGTGTCCCAACAACCTATGCTACGGTAAAGACGGCCTCAATCGAGGAAAGGGATACCGAAACCTGAGCGGTAGTAAGAAAACAAATGGTGCAGATGTTATAAGATAAGCCGCTATCTTTGCTACAGGCTAAGGATAGAAAAGTCTTAGTACTACAATATTGGAAGGAGGAAGTGAGTGAGCAGGTGGGAAATAAAAAGATCAAATATCCGAAAGAAGTGAAAGATAAGGACACATGACTGGGCAAGACCTCCAGAAAAGGAATAATTGGAAAGACACAGGATTAATTGGGATGAAGTTGCAAGCATAGGTGCGTAAAAAGAATAAAGTGTAGTAATATGAAATAAAGGAAAAGTGTGTGAGGATTGAAAACCGATTTAAATAAGTGGAGCTAACAGAATAGCGACCATGACAAGGAACGTGAAGTAAGAGAAAAGGGCGATTAGGTTTTGTGACAATGTTAGAAGATCCCGGCTTTTGAAAGGTATATAAGGGAATAAATGGGTAGTTACACTAATACAGTTGCCTCGGGTGTGGAAGAACTCTCCTAAAAAGGGTAACTTAAGAATAGGACAGATTTGTACACTAGAAGGAACATTTTATGAACTTCAAGTCGATGCTGCAAACAAAAAGAAAGGAGAAGGTACCAATCGTAAGGATTTTTTTTTTTTTTTTTGCTAAGAACATGAGTGGTGAAATGCTCAAAAATACGGATACGCCGTTGCAACGCAAGTGCACGGTTGAGAAAAATTACAAGTAAGCAAGCAAGCTAAATGTACGAAGGGACCAATAGTGCATGGAAAGATATGGGAATGCTGACAAGAATGGTGGTATCGACAGAAAAATGAAAGGAAAACTTATGGTAAAGAAATTTTGCTATGTTGCGCACGGAGTTGAAAGGAAGAACCGTTGGCACATAAGGAGCCCCTAAAAGGGGGGGAGGCCATATTATATTAGGCCAAAGAGGGATCACCATATTCTCAAGTACCAGAAGGGAAACCTATGGCAGAAGTTGAGGGGCTGTGTAAAGGCCAAGGAGAATAAGGTAGAGGATAAGGAATGGGCATGAAAAAGGGAACGACCATAAAACGAGACCCCCTCCCGAAGTACTACAAGACCCCATAAGGTCAGTTGAACATTCGAGGACGAATGTTCTAAAAGGGGGGGAGGATGTTATAGCCCGTATCTTGTACGTTTGGAAATTCCAAAGTCGTTGTGGAAAGTTAAGGGCGAGACCATTTTCAAAAATTATTTTAATGGACGAGTTGTTATAAATATTATTTATGACTATTATAAGTATGGAAATATTGTGAAAGGTTAAGGGCAAAGAGAGAAATTCGCAAAATGGGCCGTGGAAATAATGTGAAAGGCTAGGGGTAAAATGGTAATATTAAGAAAAGCCGAGGGGCAAAACGGGAATTTCACAAAAGGAGTTCTTGAAGGTTCCAAGAAGGCCATATTGGCCATGTGACAAAAAGAAGAGGAAGGGAAAACTAAATAAATAAATAAGATGACAAAATAAGTCATCCTTGGTGGAATTTCAAGAAAATTCTAGAAAAATAAAGAAAGGGGCTATGTGCTAAAATTTTCTTAATTGAGGGACTAAAACATAAATATGGAAAAATGGTGGAAGGCATGTATATATATATATGAGAGTCATCTTTTTAATTGAAGGGAACAAGAAAGAAAGAAAGAAAGAAAATGAGAGAGAAGAAAGAAGAGGGGCTCGGCCATGGAGGAAAAATTTGGCCCCTTGAAATCTTGTCCAAAAAAATTATTTCTTCTAGTATTCCTACTAAGTTCAAGGTCCCTTACAACATGGAGTAGTTGTTGGAGCAATTAAATCCCTCATTTGTGCAAAACATGCCCCTAGCCGAGTGAAGAGATAAATGAATAAAGGTAAGTGGTCAACCTTCTTTTTATGTGTTATAAATGATTTGTGAAGTGTAGTGGTATGAAGAAATGCATGAAATTCATGGAAGTAATGTGAGTTGTGTGTATGGCCGTGTGGTAGTGTTGTGGCCGTGGGTGTGTGTTGTTGTTGTGTAGAGAAAGAATGAATTAATGTTATTAGTATTTTGGTTGTTGTTGTAGTAAATAGAAATGGGTGAAAATGCATGAAAATATGTAAGAAGTGGTTATGGTCGAATAGTAGGTGTTTTGGTAAGTTAGTGTAAATTGAGGTTATTTGGTATTCTAGTTGTCGTCATTATGAATTATGTGACGAAGAATGAAGGTTGTTGTTAAAGTGAGCGTACATGAAGGATGGTAAAATGAATGGTCGTTGTTGAATTGAAAGGTTTCGGATAAAGTAGTACGTTGATTGAATTGTTGGAAGATTATGTGAATTGAATTGAATCGAATTGAATTAAATTGAATTGAATTGAATTGAATATAGAAGTGTTGCTTGAATAACTGCTAGTATTGTTGTTGGATTGGCCGAGTTGAATTCTCGGGTTTGTTGATGTTGGTTTGGGCCGAGCCATATTCTCGGGACGGTGTATTTACAGGGGAGATGTTTGCCGAAATTTCGGCAGATTATAAGTAAATGTATTTGAAGGATTAAGAGAGGCATATGATAATGAACCTAACAATTGCGTTAATCGTCTTGAATGTAGACTAGCGGCAACAAGTTTGGACGAATAAGCATAGCTAGTAAGGCGCGGCGCAGGTATGTTAAGGCTCGTCCCTTTTCTTTCTATGGCATGATTCGTATGTAAGATTTTATAAATGCTTCCATAACGCTCTCATTTCCAAAAGTTAGAAGTAATGGTTCCAAGGTATATTTTCCTTCTTAAAAGTTTATAAATGTTTTCCAAAATATTCATTTTTCTTCAAAAATCCAAGTTTTACGATTTTGAAAGTTTTATGACTAAAACAACGACTATGACTTTATGACGACAATGATGATGCTAGACATGGGAAAACGTATATGACGAATATGTCAAGGATCTGTTCTTACCATGAATATGACGATATGAAATGTTAAGCTATTTTTAAATAATGACTATTTCAAGGTTTCAAAGTATATGAAATGAGATGTCATGATTCTGTTTTATGTTCCGTGATGTTATCCTTTATTGTTAGTCTCGCCTTATAATTGCTCCTTGAAATATTGTGAAAGTAAGGCAAAGAGAGACATGACGATCCGATTGTTCCATAATGTAATCGGAGGCTACCGACCTTACGTCCTCCAAATAAATAAGATACATGACTTTCTTTGGGCTCTCCTGCATGCTTATATGATGTATATATATGTATATGTATATGGGGAAAGTTGGGAAGAGAGGGAAGGCGCTATAGACGCATAGCCACGATCGGTTGGAGTGTAATATATGATACCATCCCGGACACGGTTGGGATGCCGGACGCGGATATGTGGGTAAATGGATCGGGCCGAACGTTCCTCGGCATTATATATGTATATGGATCGGGCTGCACGTTCCATGACATTATATTATATTATATTATATATGTATATGGATCGGGAATTGCACGTTCCGAATATAGAAGTGTTGCAATACGATATGAGGATCGGGCTGCACGTTCCGCGGCACTAGCATGCATGGTATTCACCTTGAATGTAGACTAGTAAAAGGACACTCATATGTACAGGTTGTTCTCCTACGTCATGATATGTTCTATATTTCTTTTATGTCATTAATTATGTTATGTATCTCTTGTATATTATTATACATGCCTTACATACTCAGTACATTGCTCGTCTTTATTGTTACGCCCACGCTTTAATGTATCGGAGGCTACCGACCTTACGTTTCATGCCGCGTGGGTACACTCGGAACAAGTAAGAGGTATTGAGAAGATGTTCCGGCGGAGTTGGTAGGCTCCATTTGTGTACAGATGTACCTATTCGCCAAAAAGGTCGAGATTATATATATAGTGTTGTGCGGTTGTTCAAAGTTAGAGACTTTGCGGACGGAATCGTGGGTCTAGAGTGTCGGCTTTAAAAAGGGTTCCACTAGTTGATGTATTTTTATTATACCTATGTTATTCGAGCCCTTATGTTTCAATTTGTGTTTAAGTTGAGAAACGACGAAAAGATTTTGAAAATTTTACTATATATTTTACCTTCAATTGACTTAAGAATCCAAAGAGAATATGTGTGTATTAAGAGTCCGAGGGTTCGCTCGGCTCCGAATATGGGGTCGGGTGCCCATCACACCCTAGTCAGATCGGGGTGTGACAGTAATGATCAATCTCATAGTGTTCTGGGGAAAAGTTGCTTGGTGTGATAGGGGTGTGGAAAGAGGCAGTTGGGTGTGCGGGGTGGCTTTTGGATATGTGGTAGTTTTTTAGGTCGGTAGCGAAATGGTGCTTGGGAGTATAGTGGTGTTGGTGTGAGTGGGTTGAGGTGTTTGATATGATGGCACTGAGTGAGTGGTTCTAAGAATTTGGACAGTGTTGAGTGGTGGTGGGGTGCGGTAGGATATGGTTGGTTCAGCAGAGAGTGGGTTTTGAGTGGATGGCATTATTCCGGTAGGGTAAGCGAGAAAATGGTCAGGCAATGGTGACCTTAAAGATGGAAAAAGCGGAGGAGGCATTCTTGCCTCAGCAAGTGCTTCTTTGGCAGCACTAGCCATTTCAGCTCTAGCGACCTTCTCTTGAAGGTCGGCAACTTTCTCAAGCTGCATGTTAATCATATTCTCAGAGTGCGAGGGTTCTTTTGGGTTTAGGGATGTTGAATCTTGATGACAAGTTCATTCCTATTGTGCTCATCTTCCGAAGTACCAGTCATTTTTTCTTTGCCTTTGTCTTACTTGAAAAGGGATGCTATTGCGGCTTTCTATCTAGTGAAGTATGTCAGCGTGTAACAACACGGATCAACCTTTTCTATAAGACAAAAACAACTCAAAGGCAAATGACATTAGTACGTTAGACAATAACATATAATGCAAGATATCACACGTAATTGGCACATAAGCACACAAAAACACATAAAATTCATGTATTTGATTCAAACGTTTGATTGATCCTCTATTCCGAGGCTTTGGGTATTTTGGCTCTCTTGAGTCATTTGTGGATTTTGGTTTGGAAGTCTATGGTTGACTTGCTTTAAGCGATCTTCTTAACGCTTGCTGGTGCTAAAAATAATTATGGGAAAATATATATTTTATATAATATTGGGATCGAGTCTTACGTAGACTGCCTAAGTATCCCTCCACGGGAAATCAGGCCCTTCCGTAGTTCGGTTTATATAAAAAATATTCTTTTTCTAAATCTACCCAAAAGCTTCCCCGACCAGGCCCGATAAGGGCATCCTACGTATCCCTCCTCGGGATATCAGGTCAGACGTAGTTCCTTTTACATATAAATAGGGGGGAGGGGACAAACTTTAGAATCACAAAAGGGATCCCCTAAATCTACCCAAAAGATGACCTCTCTTTAAGATCGGAGCGGGTTGTAGTCCTTACAACCACGTGCTTGGCCAAAGGCCCTACTTCCTAGTAACAGGGTGGGAGCACTACCCAAATCTCCCCGGTGTGGACCAAATGTTCCAACTCGAACTTGAAAGCTTCGCATTCTTTGATATCGTGCCCAGGCACTCCTGAATGAAACAAGAAGATCCTTCTTTGACTTGGCCCGCCAGGCCAGGATTTCGCCAGTCTCGACTAGACGGATCTTCCCAGTACTTGCTAACTTCTGAAAAATGCTGGCATACGAGTCCTTCAAGATAGTAAAGTCGTAATGCTAAATATGGGTGTCCAAAGTGATCCCTTGACTTGGAGTGACTGTGTCATGGACCAACAAAGATTGGGGTCCCTATAACTTATGGATCGTCTTGTTGTCAATCATCCTTATGATCCTTCTTCTTAGGGCGACGCATTCGTAAGCAGTGTGGCCGGGTTGGTTTTTGTGGAAAGGGCACCTCTTGTGCACCTAAATCAAAGCGCAAGGCAATAACTTTTCATGGCTAGCACATGTGGCCCCTACACTCTTCATCTTCTCGAAGACCTCCTCGCATCGCACACGTTTTGGAGTGACACGGTAAGGGCAAGTAAGAGCTTTAAGGGTTATTGCCCACCAAGTTGGTGATGGTGGACGAGCGAGTCCTTGTGGTATCCCGTAGCTATCAGCTTAGGCCGCAAAGGCGGCGGTAGTGGCCTCTTTAAATGGCCAGGTTTATTTCTGTGGCTCAGATTCCTCCTCAGGATCCTCAGTCTCTTCCCTATGAGTCTCAGATTTGACTATCAGAGACACACAGCTCGCCATTTCCTTGACCTTGTTTGAAAGGTTCTCTCGGTAATTCTCCAATTCAGTAGTCTCTTTGGGTGGGCTCCCAGCTAAGTCCAAAATTCGGTCAGCCTCTTTGATCATGGCTCGGACCAACTTGATCTTTCCCTCTAGACTACGAATCTTCCTACAAAGTGATCCCTCGTATTTGCTAGTAGCATTGACCATGGGGGTAGTGTTACTTTGGTTCTTTTACAGGTCCATGATAGCGAATCAACCTTTAAGGAGGTGCAAAGGGTTAGTTTTTGGCATTCGGGGCTTTTTAGCTATTTTGTGTTTCTTTATGTCTTTCTCTGGGATAGTGATCGGAACATAGAATCAATTAACCATTTAAACGAAATATGTGAAGCATATAAGCATGTAATCATATAATAATGTAAAACTTTATGCTACTTGCGTTTCTAAAGCAAAGTCATCCTAATCGATTTGAAACATGAATGTGCCATTTGCATTAAACCATTGCCCGATAATCATAGTTTTCATAAAGTAAAAATCAGCAGAAGCATCCTCCAGTGGACGATGATGAAGCTCTCTCGGTCCTCGCCTTCTTGGCCCTTCGAAAGGCAGTCTGGATTTGGAGATGAGTCGATGTCAACACAACATCCATTAAAAACCGTTTCTCGGTAAAAAGGCATCGGTGTGGTGTCATCCATTGTCTTTTTCATTCGATCATCAATCTCCAAAAGGCAGTCATGTGTGAACGCCAACTCATAGGTCAAGCTAGCTAGGATGGCTTGATCACACTCAACCTTCTCCAAATACTTGGTTTCCCTATCATCGGATCGCCTTTGGGTCAAGCGGGCCTTGATCTCGGCCTTTAAAGACTTATCTTGGATATAGTGATAAAGGATAGGACCAAGGGCGAGGGTGCCTTGCAAGTGGGCCCTCAACCAATCTCCATAATCTTCATCACATCCGAGATGGAACCTATCATGAGCTAAAGTGTTAAGCCCATAACTGATGCGACCATTCCATTCTCGGACCATGTCTCCACCCTTTTGGATCTTATCTTCCTCATACTCAATTATGAACTCTCCCATGTTCCCCACTTGGGGTATGATTTGGGTCCTACCAAATTGTCTCAAAACTCTAGCAGGAACATAAGGTGAATCCCTCAAATTCCCATAAGTGGCAAGAATGGACATTTTTGCCCCTTGACTACAACTGAGTCGGATATGAAATCAACAAACATCCATTGTATGCTATCTTCCCTAAGCTTAGAAAAGATGAAGTCCCAACCTTTTTTGGTTTGTTGTCCGAAGTCCGGGCAATGAGCGTACAGGTCGTCTTTTCCAGCTTACTTGCTTAAGTATTAGGTACCCTCGACTTTGTTCAAATGCTTAATAATCCACCATTACAACAGTAGGTTGCATCCTTGTAAATACCTATAGTGGTTTCGACATAATCTTAGGGCTCGGTATATATCAGCAAGGATGATGGGGATTAGGTCAAAGTATTTGGTTTCTCCACTTGTGGTTATGCCATGAAAGATAGCATGGGTGATCGAAATGACTCAGGTGTCTATGGCTTGGTACCTATCTTTTGGGAACACCATGAGTCCCAGTAGGCAAATGGAAAAGGCCAAAGGTCGAGTAGCTTCCCACTCAGCAAAGGTTTTGAATTATGTAGGGTGGTCCAAACATCCTCTTTGGGTCCCAAAATCTATTGTACACATCCCTAAAGGCTACGGTTGGACCGAATATCCAATTGGTATAGGATAGGGATAGCATTTTTAGTATTTGGTCGGGGGTAGACTTATGTGGGATTATAAGGTTTTGGTCGGGTTTCTTCCTCTTTCTTAGGCAGGTCCCAATATTATCTATGACATCACGAAGTTCCTCCAAAGTGGGGGCCATCTCTATGTCATCTTCGAACCTAAACATCATTCTATCTCGGTCCCAGTATCCAGCAATCACCTCGATTAACTCCCTACAACCCTTCATAGTCAACAATGAGGGTAAATTTCCTAAGCAATTCGTGACTTTCTTTTGTTCATCCCCGATTATCCAACCCCACTAAGTTTTTAGCATATCGGGTGCCTCGAGAACCATGTCTAATTTCAAGTCGGTATGCATCTACGAAATAAAATACGGTTAATTCCCCCCCCCCCCCCCAAATGACAATGGTTTAGCACATGGGCACATAAAATGTTTCCCATTAGCACATAGTGGGATGCGGTGTCTTTCGGGTCATAGACCGTCTCAACACAAGGCAGTCTTCTTAATGGGCTTTAGATACATCTCCAATATCCAAAACCCGTCAAGGTAAGCATGCGCTAGTCCGTTGGGATTTGGGTTCGCTCTATCCTAGGAAATTCTAGAGTGGGCTTTTCAAATGACTGGGACTCGAGCGGACTACTCGAGGTGAACCGCGTACCAACTCCGCATTCAACGTGTTCCAAAGAAATATTTTTGATTTTTTAGTGAAGGCTAGACTGCGAGAATGCGTGTCCCTTTTGAAACCATACAACTATTTGCGCTGGTGGTGGAGTTTATGATATGCATGCCATGACAATTATATATACAAGAAAGTAAACAAATAAGCAAGTAATCACAATTAATCACATTATATTGAAACTCTTATGGTTAGAACCTATTAAAGATCCCCAGTAAAGTCCCCATCTGTTACTGTTCACTTTTACGTGGGTGCATAAAAGCTACTTCGAGGTTATGGACTTTATTCGTATTTTTGTGTTTTTAGAGTCGCCACCTAATTTAAAGGGAAATTAGGAAAACCAAGTAGAAAAGGGTTTATCAAACAAGAAAAAAATCATTTTTAAATCAGAGTTTGAGGTAAGGGTTCTGGTGATCCCCTAGGAAAGGTTTTAAGCACCCTAGTATTAAGGATCCATAGAATACGGTTGACCTATGAGCTTCAATGTGTGATTAATGTAATTATTTGCTTAAAAGAGTTTACTTTCTTGTATAAACTTTTCATGGCATATCACAACTCATTTTGGCAAAAGTTTATTTTATTTGAAGAAGTTTATATTGTCACGTCCCAAATCGGGGAAACGTGCTGGCACCTACCCTTTTCCCACTTAGTAGGCCAACCAGTCCCTTAATCATCATTCAAACAACAATAAATAACCCAACCAACATAAATATCTAACCAGTCTGAAATAGATAAGTAAATAAGTGTGGAAATATTACATCAATCCCAAAATCTGGTCTATGCCAAACAAGAGCCACTACATAACTGAAAGTCTGAATACATAGTCTCAAAATGAAATACTGTCTCAGAAGTAGCGAATAAGACAAGTAAGCTGAGAGGAGTCATCCGGGTTGCGGATATAGCCATGTGCTCACCCTAGATGCTCGTCAGCGATTCCTCGGGAGTCAGTCTCGAGGAGAAGAAGTCAATCTAGCCACGTACTCTGCACTTATAAAAGAATGCAGTAAGGTAGAATCAGTACAACAATACGTATTGAGTAGGCATCATAGGCCGACAACAGTTTGCTAACATATATATATGTAAGAGACTGAAAGATAGACATGCTCACAAACAAGTACTGCTCACAAACAAGTACAACCAACACTGTCCAAGGTTGGAATCACAATCACAAAATACCAAGTTTGAATGTCACCACAAGTACAGAATACCAAGTCCAAATACCTCCACAAGTACAGATCACCAAGTCTGAATATCACCACAAGTACGAGTACCAAGTCCAAATCCAATAGTACAACTATGTAAATATGAATGCAATGATACACACATGCTCTGGGCGGCATAACTCCACGCCGCGATAGTTATGACCCATAGGGGGACTCGCGAAGCCCATGTACCTGTTGTGGCGTATAACCCGATCCAATATCTGTTACGGAACGTGCAACCCGATCCAATAGGTATTGGGAAATGTGCAACCCGGTCTAATATATGTGTTGCGATGCACAATCCGATCCCAATATATGAGTATGAATGCATGAATGATACCAATGTCAACAAGAGTATATCAATGCCAAATCGTGCCACACATGGACACATCTCTCGATATCAGTAATAAGTCAAGTTCTTTCCTCTATCCAAGAATAATACCCAGTAAGTAAGGGATAGCAATTTCACAATCATGATAAAATGACTAATCATCAAATTTGGTATCACATACGTGGCAACAAGCCAATAGATCACAACAAAGCAACAAGCCACAATCAAACAGTACCAACCCAAGTAATCCATCCCAACTTCATACCCCGAAGGCGTAACGTGCTTTCTCCAACAATCCCTAACTCTACATATGCTTCGCTAATCGAAGTCTAACCATAAGGTAAACCTTAACCTACCTGGTAGCCGAGTAGGATCCACGAACAATCATACCTTTACTATGCCCTTTCGCAGCGCCTCCAAATACTTAAAGTCTAATCATATTTGAATTATATATTAGAAATAATGAATAACAACACACATATTGCTATACTTATCTTTCGAATCAAAATCAACTATGGAGAAAGGGGAAAAAGGGCCCACAAGGGTAAAACGGTCATTTTAAAAGTGGAATATGTAATTCGACGTTCTAGGAGTTCAATCCTACTAATCAATTGCTAAAATAACTCAAGAATGGGTCAATTTAGAGATTCAAGTGAAAACCCCCAATTTGGGTATGAACCCTAATTTTTCAACCTTCAAATTAATCAAAACAAATGGAAGATTCAAGCCTATTAGCTGTGAAATCATCAGATTCTTTGATTAGATTAGTCAAACCCACCAACAATTTCCATTTAGAAAGATTAGAACTCATTTCAAGGAGTTATCATCAAAACCCATTTTTTCCCCATAGATTCTAATGGATTTCTAGCATGGATTCAAGCATAGGAAGGTTCAAAAAATGAATGCTAGGTTAGGAGACTAACAACCAGGAAGAACCAGCCAAGCACTCTCTAATTTGCCTCAAGAATGCTTAGGAAATAATGTATGAAGTTATAGAGAGTTAAGGGTTTTATCCTAGCATTTAATGAATTTGGAAACACGCTACCCAGTCGCAGCAGTCACAAGTCCGTTACAGCGGGCTCGCGCTAGCGATACACGGCTCACTATTGCGCATCCACCACAGTGGATTCCTTTATGCTGTGGCGGCCCAATCGAATATCAACCTCCCCCTACAGTGGACCAAGACCCCACTATAGCGGGTCCGCTATAGAGGATCTGGTGCCACTACAGCGGACACCAGACACCAGAATTTTTGGTTTTTCACCAATCAACCAAGACCTCACAGACACAAAATAAATAGGCATTCACACATAAAAATATGCTACGGACTCACTCGTGGTCTCGGAATTCCCAACGGAGGTCTATTTAACCGGGTCAACACCCAATAGCCAAACACTACCTTTCCAACCAATAAACCAAAACACTCCCAAGTGCCTTGGGAACCAAACCAAACATCCTACCAAGTCACAATCAACCATCCAGACCTCTCGGAATCAACGGATTCCCGAAAAAGGTCCGTTTACCCAAAAGTCAACTATTGGTCAAACATTTTTCACTTTAAAGCTCTAATTCGCACAAGTCATCATAAACCTCGCCCGATCATCTCGGGAACCATACCACCCATCCCCACGGGTCCAAATCGTACTCATAGGGCTCGGGAAAGGGTCATCGGGGGTAAAAGGGTCAAAAATGCTATAACGACCAAACGGGTTTTTACATATACCTTTTTTGGAAAATGCATATAAGGTTTTAGTGGTCATGTTACTTTCCGGACCAAAAACACACTCAAGGTTTCCCTTGGGTAGAGTTCGACTTAATTTATTCCCAAGTGTTAATGTCCAACGTAATCCTTACAATTTATTTGAAAAGTTGAATGTTCTTCTTTCGTAAATATGCCATTGGTATACAAGTACATAGAGAAGGTTTTTTTTTTTTTTTTTTTTTTTTTTTTTTTGCTTATCTTTTATCCACTTTTAAGTCAACCATATTCTACTTTTAAACCTTTACCCCCAAAAATAAGGTTTAAGTGTATTTCCTCTTGCTTATTGACTTAAGGTTTGGGCTTGACCCCAAACGATTTAAACTAACCTTAAGTCTTGAAGTTGGTTTTTTAAAACAACTCACTTATTTTCTTTGAAACTAGTTTATGTTTTTTCCCAAGTGTACCAAAAATCAGTTTCCAATTTCATGAATTTATTCTAATATAGCCGTGTTTGAGACCTTGAGAATTGTTTTTGAAAGTTTTCCTAACTTCTACATGATTTAATCCATCCTAACCATTGCGTTCCAATATTTATACAAACATTCTTTTACATACATATACAATTACATATACATATATGATGAAATGAGGGAGTTAGGCTAGTGGGCCTACCAAAGCCCACTAGTTGCTATTTTTACCTATGGTTGGGCCTTCTAAGTGTCGGACTGGATAAAAGAAGAGTGTTGGGCCTCTAGCCCAATAGAGGCTCGTGAAGAAATTGGCTGAATGACCCACGTTGTGTTTCCATGCAAGACAAAGGGGTGGGGGGGGGAGGAGAAACACGGTTAGAGAGCACCTAGACTTAGTAAATAAACTAACAAGAACTTAAAGAAAACATAATCACATATAGGCATGTATACACATATATTAGATATATCTATACACAAGAAAATTAGTCAAGGCAAAAAAGTCAGGCCAAAAATGTATTAAGAATGAAGCCTGGGACAAGAAGCCCAATCAAGGAGGAAGCAGTGTCGAAAGGCCCAAAACACACAAATATATTAACATAAAAGAAAAGGCCCAATATGGTAACCAAGAGTAATACTCATGAAGTTGAGCCCAACTTAGCAAATAGCAATTCTATTCAAAGACCCAAAGTGAAGTATACCTAGAGTATACCTGATATACAAGCCAATATATGCCAAGGCATATAAAGACTGTATAGATCCAGTATACCTGTGTATATACCTCATTTTGTTGCAATTTCAAAGGGTTTAGGAACAAATATAAAGCATGAATTTGAAAGCCAAAACAGAAAGAGGAAAAGGCATCATTTCCATTTAATTCCAAAATGTAATATACCATTTCATATTCAAAGGTCTTATGCTCAGTTTTCCTTTTAGACACACTAATATTCCAAGCTTGGATTTTCTTTCAGTATTGACAGGAAAGAAGAAGGAGAAATAAGCAATAAACTAGTCCATAAACTTCAACTCACTCTTTAGATACAGTTTGCCCATTTTATCAAGAGTAAAAAGGAAATATTATGCAATAGTCAAGAAAACAGTGCTATCCAAGATCCAAAGGCAGCATGACTAATAAAACATTCTCAATAAATTGCTTCGAAAATGACCATTATTTCAAGCGAACTAAGTAATCTACATGCTTTACTCAAAGACAGTTTCAATTCAATTGGGTAGACAAGTATGAGGAAGGCAAGTGTTATAGCAGTTGAATTGGTGAGTTACACATGACCTTATGCAGAGTTCAAGTTGAGATCAAACAAAATTTGTCATCTTTCAAGTCAAGTAAATATGGAAAACATGTTAAACATCCTTTCTGAATCATCATTTAGACTACACATGCTTATGACTGGTTAGTAGATATGTTCTCCATTTATGCTATCAAAGAGGCAAGGTAAAATACACAGCGCCAAGTATAGACAACAATAAAACACAAAGGTGGCATACTTCATGATGTTGAGGTCAATCTTATGCAAGTAGGACTCATTTAAACCATGTACTAAACCTTTGATTCATACTTAAACAGTTCCAAACACCAACCACATCCTATATCTCTACTATATGAAACAAGATTATCGATTAGATGCAAGATGCGAAGCAGAAAGCTATACTTCAACATGGAACAGGTTGTTTTAGGGGTGCAAAATACTGATGCAGATATTATTTAGATAATTCATCAGGTAGGACATGGTACAAAAGAACTTGAAAGGTGTGACATACTGATGCGGATATGTTTCAATATTTATGCAGACAGGGCAAGTATGACCAGTTCTGTAGGCAAATGAGACATGAAGAAGGACTAATAACCATTTAAAGAGAAGCATTTTCAGATGTAACAGATCAATCTAGGCTTAAGCTATGCACACGAAGTCTTATAAAGGGGGAATATAGGCAGACAAGATTCAAACATAGCATATTAGTAAGGAATCAATGTTGTTCCAGTTCTCAGAAAACTCTGTATCATTCTTTTACATGTTTTAATACAAGTACGCAAGCAACAGGATTAGTCTTTACATAAATGAGGCAACATGATCATACAGGAACCTTAGAACAACATTCATAGACTAAACATTAGGGGGAAACATAGGCATAATGGCATAACTGGTCACACTGGCATACAAGACCTGATCTTTGACTTAAATGATTACTGTGAGGTCTTAAACATGTAAAAGTAGTTCAAACAAGCATGCAAAACCAATCTAAGTAACCTAAATCAGCATTGGTGTATTCATGAGTCATATCGAGATATTAGATAGGCATACAAACAAATTTAAAACCATTTACAGGGTTTAAACAGACATTTACACTATACTAAACTCAAGAATGGTTGAAGGCAAAAGAGAGAATATTCATTAAAGGGCCACAACAGAGGCATGTTGATTCAATACAAAGCTATTTTAAGCAGTTCTTTGTTAGGCTAAGTAAGTTATGCCCGAATAATCATATGAGACAATTTTCTACTACTTCAAGTCTGCCTTTAGCATATAAAGCCCCCCGCCCCCCCCCCCCACCCCCACCCCCCACAAATGACTGAGTACAATCATACTTAGTCAATGATTAGGCTAGGATTGCTAATGAGTCAATTAACGATAAACCATTCGAGCATTTTTAGCAAATCAACTATTAAATAGATCCTCAAACACGCTGAAGGCAAAGTATAAGCTAGCAGTACCATCAGATACTCGGAACTTGAAACTTTAAAGATCATATCCCTATATGCTTTAATTAAAACCCACTTGGATATAGTTATGTAACCACACGAACTGCTAATGAACATCAAAGGGGGGGGGGGGGGGTAAGATAAGCATATAACTAACTAATAAGTGATTAAGTTAATCTAAACAAGTGATTGATACTATTTTGACAGTAAAAGGATGGCATTTTACACAATAAACGAACTAAATAAAAACTAACTTAAGCTAATACATGAACTTGTTAACTAATCATGCTTAAAGACTGACCCACCATAATAGCACTAATTAACACTAAACCAAATCAAATCACACATATACAACAGGCTACTAACTCAACATATAAACACCTAATAATATCATATGCAACTAAATAGAGCAGACCCCTAACAGTAAACCTAGTAACCTACTAAGCTAAACATCACTAATCAACATAATCACACCTAAACATATATAAACTTCAAACACTTATACAAAAATTACACCAAAAGGAGGAGTTTTTACCTTTTATCTGTGCAGCCTAGTGTCGAGATTGAAATTTGAAAATCCTTTCTCCTCAACCCTGAATCTCAGCCACAAAGAAAAGAAAAAAATGCTAAACTTAAGGTCAAAAACTAAAATTTCAACTAAGTGTCCAATTCTAGTTCTAGTTGGTCACCGGTCAAAAACCTAGTTTCGAGTTTTTTTCTTGTGAAAATATGATTTTCTCTATGTGTTGTGTTGAAACAAAGGGGTTCTTTATATAGAAACCCCAAGGTCCTTAGATTTCTCTTGAAATCGATGTGGGACTTTGGGTTTTCTACCAATTTGTAGATTTATCCTTTTCTTTTGAAGGATTTTAGACCGATAACCAATCGAAATGCTTCGTTTGAATTTTAATAAGACAAAACCCATTAAAATCTCTATACTTGAGCACATAAAAGTAACAAATAGAGAGAAAAGGGGTTTTTCTTACCTCTTCGCGGTTGTATAACGACGGAGAGAGAAGATGAAATTAATGTTTTGCCACAAATGGCCACGCATAGACTGTTACAAGCATTGTACAGCCTTGACTCTGCCAAAAATGGTCAGGGTGACGAAGAGAGAGATGGAAAATGCAGGCGGCGCAGCTAGGGTTTACAAACCCTTTGCCCTAAACGGCAAAAATGAAGATGGGGCCGTTTGGTTATACGTATATGTTTGTAGAAAATAGGGATTTGGGCCGGGTCGGGCCGGTATGGACTGGGCCTGGCCATTTTTTTAAAGGGGAAAGGGAAGTGGCCCATTTGTATACATATATACTCACGGTATACATGTATATATGCGCATATACATGTATATTCGTGTATATACGTGTATGCGAAAGGGCAAAGCATGCAATTTAATAAATGGTCAAAATAAAAATCATTTTATTTTACATATTTCACTCCGTTTGCGATTCAAGAATTCCAGATAATTAATTAAAATAATTGGAGGGCCAAAATTAGGTGTAAACAGTAAGTTACTAATGTTGTAGTATATGGAAGGAAGTATGTAGCACAAAATTATGTATAACCGCCATAACTCGCATTAGTGGTTTGTCATATTATGGTATGTATAATGGACATTGTAGAAGAGGTTTATTTTATGCGCAACTAATGTTTATGTCATTAAATATTAGTGTTATGCGGTTATTGGGCCAAGTGAGAGAATGCTAGACTTTTATTAATTTTAATATATGGCCCAACTAATGTAAAGGTCATAACTAATATTTAATGAAAAATAAATCTCGTCCGTTAGATCAGTTATTTGATGGGCATACCGAATTAACTCACAACTTCTATATATTGGTCCTTCCTCCACCCATTAGGGTTACCACACGTTCTCTACACCTTTTCCATCGCTGACAACTGGGGTGACATAAGGCTTGGGCAAGGAGGTACGTAGAAACCAATTTTGCAACTAATGCTTCCACTCTTCTTTGCGATAATGTCTTTTGAATCAGGTATGTTTTTCTATAACGTCTCTTTTTAAGATTATTCTGTTCAAATATTGTTGTGCATTAAGTTCAGTTTACATTACATACATGATTGAGTATATTAAATGCTTTCAATGGATTAATAAATTCCAGGAATGGAATTATTATAGTTGGTTGAACACCTTGAGTAGTAAAATCAACTTCTGTTTCTTCCCGCAAAAGTTTTAGCCATAATTGATATGGATGGAATTAAATTGGGTAGATTGTGAATTGTTGGACATGTAGGGAAGTTCAGATTTAGTTTGTGAATCGAATTAATTAAAGTAAATAGATTCCTTTTTTTTGGCGACTAATCGGAACTGAACTTAAAGCAGGGGAAGAGAACTTCGATAGGTGAGAGGTGTAAGCACCGCGAGGTGTGAAGTGATCTCGTACTAAACGAAACGACTTTTTTGTTGAGTCTTACTTATTTTTGGAGTGTTTTCTTAAAATTCCGTAAAAATTAAAATAGTTTAGAAACTCTATTCTAAATGTGAATACTAGCATGTGAGAAAAGCGTGTTAGGATTGCACAATTATTTTTACATATGAAATGTTAAATTGGATTAAATATTTTGCAAGACACGTGTTTATACTTTAGAAAGCTTAATGTTGAAAGGGCAATTTGCAGGATTGTCCTTCGCCGGGGGTGGTCTTTAATTTTTACCCCTCAAATTTGTAGTCTTTAACTTTTACCCTTCAGGCAAAATTTCGCTATAGAATTTGTACATGGGCAGAATTCTGCCCATGCAAATTCTGCCTTAAGGCCTAAATTCATGGGCAAGGCAAATTCTGCCTTGCAATTTTTTTTTTTTAACTGAGCTGGGGTTCGAACCCACAACCTCGAGGTATTAGGCGAAGGAAAAAACTTAAAGACCACCAATTTGAAGGGCAAAAATTAAAGACCACCCCAAATGAAGGTCAATCCGTGCAAAAAAAAAAAAATGTTGAAATAACACTTGTTTGAACAGTAAACTTATTTCTCATTTGATAAATGCCTTGACAAGCTTTGAGATAGATATTATATTTGGTTGAGCCCGGAACTTTTTTAACCCAAAAAATAACGTTTGGAACCAAGCTAACCCTTTAAAAAAAAATCAAAGTAGGCTTCACGCACAGAATCCTCTTTCCCCCGACACCAACCTTTATTCTTTGGAAATCAAACTCAAAATTAAGCTTTTTTCCGTACTTTGACCGAAGATTAGTCACATTTCAAAACACCGGAATATAAATATTTTATATAGAACTTAATAGTTTTTTTAGCGTAAAATAATATCGGCTCATTACATCAAGTATACATATGTGTTTGCATCATCGTTTTAGGGGTTGTAAAGTGACTCGAAATAAGTTTGGAAACTTGTTATTTTAAAGTTTTTTTTCGTACTTTTGACCGTTTTATTTGAATTTAATTCATATTGCGCAACATTTCAATGCGCAATATAATATGATTTGACAACACATCATGGTTGAAAATTACAGCTTTTTTATCACACATAAATGATCGATTTGACAACACATCATGCCTGCCAATTTCAGCTTTTTTATGACACTCATGCTTGATTTGACAATACATCATGCATGGCAATTTCAGTTTTTTTATGACACATAAAGGACCGATTTTACAATATAATGCTGCATTATTTGACCGTTTTATTAGACATTAATTCATATTGCGCAACATTTCAATGCGCAATACAAGTGTATTTATACCCCATGCTTGATTTGACTACACGTCATGCATGTCAATTTCAACTTTTTTATCACACCTAAATATAGCAAGTTTTTACTTCGGAGCACTTTACAACCCCTACAACGATGATCCAAATGTATATGTATACTTGATGTAATGAGACGATATTATTGTACGCTAAAAAAAATATTAAGTTCTATATAAAATATTTATATTCCGACGTTTTGAAACGTGACTAATATTCGGTCAAAGTACGAAAAAAAATTAAAGATAACAAGTTTTCAAACTTACTTCGAGGCATTTTAACCCCTAAAACGACGATTCCAAACATATATGTATACTTGATGTAATGAGCCGACATTATTTTACACTAAAAAAAATATTAAGTTCTATATAAAATATTTATATTCCGGTGTTTTGAAACGTGACTAATCTTCGGTCAAAGTACGGAAAAAAGCTTAATTTTGAGTTTGATTTCCAAAGAATAAAGGTTGGGGTCGGGGGAATTCTGTGCGTGAAAGGACCAAAGTGTAAATGTACACTTTGGCCCTTTCATGCACAGATTCTGTGCGTGAAGCCTAGTTTGGTTTTTTTTTTTTTTTTAAAGGGTTAGTTTGGTTCCAAAAGTTATTTTTTGAATTAAAAAAGTTCCGGACTCTATTTGGTTATGTTCAAATGTAATGGATTGGCCATGAGAGCTATCATTTGATTTAAAAAAACAGATATTTTGAGGCCAAAAGATTATCTAATTTGGCATAAACGATATTTCTGGGAGTTACTTGTGATAATCGAGGTTGATATTTGGATGGTGACCATTTGTTAACCTGTACTACTTGTCTCTTTATAGGATCACACGGACTAATAGCCTGGTTGATAAGTTTATTTTTTCTCAAAAGTACTTATTTTTTATTTTTAAAAAGTGAAGTGTTTGGTCAAGTTTTTGTGAAAAAATAAATGTTTCTGGCGAGTAGCAGAAGCTGTTTTTCATAAACTAAAAAAGTAGCTTCTACCAAAAGCACTTTTGAGAAAAAATACACTTAGAAGCACTTTTTAAAAGTTTGGCTAAACACTAATTGCTGCTCAAAAGTGATTTTAAAATTAATTGGTTAAACACAACTACTTTTCACCAAAAGTACTTTTTTGAAAAGCATTTAAAAAAAAAATACTTTTCAAAATAAACTGATTTTAAAAAATTGGTTAAACAAGCTATAAATATTGAAGTTTATGAGTAAAGTCCCCCAATGCCGGCAAATAATTGCTATTATTATTAGCAAGGTTAAATCTAATTATATGGCAATAGGAGGCATTAAAGAAATGTAAAATATTACATTTTCAAAGAACATGTGTCATTCGCTAATTTGTCCCGGTCATCCGCAATTGCAGCTCACACATTAGGTTTGCTTGGATTCGGATGTCCACGAGACACACTTAGTGGGCGTTTGGCCATAAAAATTATTCACTTTTTTCCGGAGTTGTATTCCGGAATACCAAAAACAAGAAAAACTTGTTTTTCAAAAAAATTTCACTTTTTTACACTACATTTCACCAAAAACTATAATTTCAAAAATTACGGCCAAACACAACTCCAACTCCAACTCCAACTTCAAAAATTCCAAAAAAAGTGAAAAAGTTTTTAGTATTTATGGCCAAACGGCACCTTAGTGTGTCAAGTAGAGGTATCTATCTGGTCATTGATAAAATTAATATATCCATCTGGTTCGATTGTTTAGTATTAGACAACAAAAATTTAAAAAATTATTTTTTCTTAAAATTTTAATATCAAATTAACGGTCAAATAACATGTCCAAGTTTTTATGTGATTTGGTTCAGGTTTTAGATTTTTCTTGAACACTCCTGTTCCAACACCCATTATAAAGACTTTTGACTGCTTATCCGCTCTACTTTTCTCCTTTTGACTCCTCTACTCCCACAACACAAGTCACAAATTTACTGGTCCAAAGTTGCGCCAAACCATCACAGCCCCCGCACCCCACCCCAACCAACCAGGTGCTCCTCAAACTTTCTTCTCTTTCAAGAACTCTCCTTAAACAAAGCAATTTTTCACTGTCTGAAACTCATATGTGCCTAAATCAGTGTACAAGCTATTGATTTTTTTTTTATTCAGATACCTTGGATCATCACTTCTATACAGGTTTTAAGTTTTTTTTTTTTTTCTCTCTTTTTCTTTTTAGATTGAATTGAGACTTATCTAAAGTTTACAGCTTTCTCTTTAATTCAGTTTCCCCCCACCTTATACCATATATTCGTGATTTACCACTCTTTATCTTTTCTGGAACAGACTTGAAAGGCCTCCATTAGTAGTTGTGTCAGAAAAGGATTTCATTTTAGACACGTGATTGTTGACCCTCCCTCGAGAAAAGGGGTGTGACATCGCGGATGGAGGAAAATTTGATGAATGGTGTAGTAATGGATCTTGATTTGAACCAAGAACCTATGGAGTCGTCAGGTTTAGGATTGGGGTCTTTGTTGAATGATTTGGAAAGTGCTCATAGTAGGATAGAGCAAAGAATTCTTCAGCTTGAGACTGTGGCAGCTACAGCTTGGCAACGCCATAGGTTGCGTCAGGCTCGTAATTCTGCTGATAACAACAACAACAACAACAACAATAGCATAGCCAGCGTAATCGCACGAGTGGGGTCTGGGGAGGGTAGAATGTATGCAGACTTTCTCCCTACCTCTATGGCTCAAAATTCTGCTGATAATGTGGTTCAAGATTACAATTTTGAGGTAGGGAAGCGAAAAGGATGCAAAAGAGATAGCTCTCATTTAGTAGCAAAGGCATTGGAGATGGATATAGTGGTTAAGAAAGTTGATAAGGATGGTGGTGGAAGTTTCTTTGACTGTAATATATGTTTAGATATGGCAAAAGAACCTATTTTGACTTGTTGTGGTCATTTATATTGTTGGGCATGCTTTTATCAGTTACCTTATGTTGATTCAACTACGAAAGAGTGTCCTGTTTGTAAAGGAGAGGTTGCAGATGCAAATATTACTCCAATTTATGGCAATGGCCACGAAGAAGTGCAGTGTGGTTCTGAAATACCACCAAGGCCAGGAGCACATAGAGTAGAGAGTGTTAGACAGCAGCGTGTGACTCGGGGTTTGTCTCATATCCCGGTTGCAGAAGCACTTAGGCGAATTAGGACTAGTATTGGATTCGGCAATCACCCACAGCAACTCGAGACTGGTGCTGTTAGTTCAAGTTCTGTGAGCGGTTCTCAGGAGTTGCAAAATGCTGCTGATGCCACGGGCAGCCGGCGACTTGGCGCCCGAGGGTTTTCGAGGGTATTATCGGAGAGTGCTGCTTCTCTTTCATCTGAATTAGAAAATGCACATCGGATGTTTGAGGACATTGCAGCATCACTCACAGACCGCATTCACGAAAGAAGCGATTTGCATGTTTTACCAACTGGTCATGTTACAGCTGATGAAGGTAATTCCTTCAGAAGGGATGCTGCTATTATACGATCAGAACGTCAAACTCTGGATTCAATTGCAGAGACAAGTTCTGCTGCATTTTCCCAGTCAAATGAAGTTTCTGATGCTGCACTTCAGTTGGAGAACCTGGCAACTGATAATGGAAATCTGCCTGTGACTCGATCTTCCAGGACGAGAAGTGGTTTCCCGAGGCTTTCAGATTCAGATAACGGACTTCTTCGTGAAACAAGAAGAAGAAGATTGAACTGAAGCCTTTGAATTATTGAGGTATAATTTCCCAGTTATCTTCCCTAAAGAAGTAGTATTACATTTTCATGTTATCATGTTCATCAAATGTGAGAAGTTGCCATTCTAACTGAATGACTTAGGTTGACCCTATTCTCAAATTTGGTCAAGGAATCGTTGTTGCCCTTGTTGGAAGTGATAATCTAGCTCACAGATTTACCGTGGTGGAGGAAATTTTCTGATGATAAGCTTTTTCAAAAAGAATAAGCTGCTGAGATGGTGGAATCTTGGCTGTACAGCGGATAGTAGGTACTTTTCGTAGGAAGCAGTGTTAATCCCATTGCTATTGTCTACATTCCGTGGCAGTTCCCGGTGGTATAATGACAGTTTTCGATTATGTAAATGTTATCCCAGGTTTACTTAGAGTAAAATTGATCTCTTGTATCAAACATTTCTTTTGCATGAAGTCTGAAGCAGTAATTCAGCTCATTCTTAGTCTTTCTGTTCTTGTCTATTTATTTAATGAAATCAAACTTAGTACATCTATATTCCTACATTCTGGTATTCTTATTTATCTCGTACTTTATAGATGCTTCTCGATCTGAAGTAGACCCTGATTTTTGGTACCCTTTTCTCAATTTATGCTACTGGGAGACTGAAACATCAGGTTTCTTGTAGAAATACCAAGGATGAAGACGTATTGAGGTAGTGGTAGTGGTAGCTCCTCATCTAGTGGCAATGTTAAGTCATTATAAAGCGGTCAAAATTTACAGAACTCTCTGGCCTCAAGGATGACACAGGCAGTTTTATGAGTGAAAGTTGCCAAGCAAGAATTCCTAGTATACTTTTATGATCTTTTTGGAGAAAGTAATTGATTTTATAGACATGATGGAAGAACTCTGCACACAAGATGTATACCATGTTGGAAAACTTACAAAAAGATATGGTTCTCTACAAAAGGCATCCGATTATTGGTACTAACCGGAATCTCAGAGGTGCACTCTGAAAATATAATAGAAACAAAAAGTTCCCTCCAATATGCTCATGAGAGGTTTTTTTTTTTTTTTTTTTTCCATCAAAAACCCTCTGGTTCCTTTCCCTTCATATTGTCACCATTCTCCCCTTCAGTTTTCTCTTTTAAATTTCCATCATAGTATCGATTCCTTTATCATCCCCGACATTACCCATTGAACTCCAAATATATTCTTATCATGCCTAAAAGTTTGTGCACAATAGGACAATGAAGTACAAGTGGTTGACATCCTCACCCCCTTTCTTACACATGAAGCACCAACACGGTTCATACAAATTAAGATACTTGGTGTTCTCGGGATTATAGAGTCAAATGATGAAACTCCTTTTTTCCCTCATCTGAAAATGTCATCCTCTTGCTTTTCTCTTATCCACCTAGCCCTGCCCGTGAAATTTACCCTTTGCCTGTTAAGGAATTAAAGCTCTCTGTTGAAATCCTCTTATTCCCAATCTTGCAAGTTTCTTCCAAAGTTTTAGATCCCATAATATCCCTGGTCCCTGTTGATCACCAAGTTGATTTACTGCAGCTGTCTGTTGGCGTGATATACTGTAAACGAGTGGAAAGACTTCGCGGAATGAGATGTTCGTACACCATATTTGTTTCCTAAAAAATGAGTCTCATACCATCTCCTGGCTTGTACGTGACATTTTTGTAAAAATCATCCCATCCTTTTATAAAACTCTTCCAAAAGAGTGGCACAGAGCGGCATTCGTATCTGGTTTGTCCTCCATCACCCTATTTCCACCCGTATTTTTCGACAATGAATGCTTGGTCTTCTACCGTGTAGCTGAGCCGCGTAGAATACCGTCAAAGGCTGGTATACCCAAACCCCTTCCTTTTTATATAGCAACTGATTGTTTCACATTTGATCTAGTGGTACTGTTTATATCAAGTAAATGTTTTCTATACAGGCCTTAAAGAATATATTGTTGTTTCATCCGCTCCACCTACCAGGATGATTTCACACTTGTTCAAATTAGTCGTCAAACCAGAGGCTTCCTGGAACTACAACAGTATATTCTTTAAGTGCTGGAGTAGTAGTTTTGTCTTTGCATCACAAAATACCAAGAGCCAGATACCTTGCTTTTTCCTGTTTGCCTCAAATACCCTCTTATGGCTGCCCTGACCATCATTCTGCTTGAAGCTTCTATTATCAAAATAAAAAAAATATGTGATATAAATGATGTCCTTGCCTCAACTCTTCAGCAGACATCTTGAGTAAAGGATAAAAATAAACCTATTTTAGAGATAAACCCGAGGAGGAAGAGTAGGCCACGAGTCACCATAGGCACACTGAGAGATGCAACAAAAACAGCATACCCAATATAGTCCCACAAGTGGGGTTTGGGGAGGGTGGGGTGTACGCAGACCTTACCCCTACGTTTGTGGGATAGAGAGGTTTCCGATAGACCCTCGGATCAAGAAAATCGATTTTCAAAAATAGGCACACCAAGAGATAACAGCCGGAAATTAGTCTTACTCTCTATTTGATCTTTCGCTCTACGTTTCTTGTGGGCTTTGACAGCCAAATGCTTACACTAACACAAGTATGGAAAGGGGAGGCTCTCCATCAATTGGGGAAACATTCAAAAGGGGTCACTAGTAGTACGAGCCTCCACCTCTACATTTCTATAAGATCGTCAATTTAGTTTAGGCAAAAGACATAAATTGACCCTTAAACTATACCTCAAAAGTCATTTTCACATTTAAACTTTACTACTGACTTATTACACACTTAATATATGAAAAAGTGATATTATTTACCCTCCAGAACTGATGTGGCTAAAAAAATTATATTTAAACAATAGGAGAGTGAAGTCAATTTTTTTTTTTTTAAATTATTATAAAAAAAATTTGCAACTTCTTCTTCTTTATTCAACCCCCCCCAACCCCCACCCCTTCTCCTCCACATTCCCGCCACCCCCAACCCCACCCCCTTCTCCTTCACATTCCCGCCACCGCCCAAAACCCTTCTTCTTCTTCCTCTCACGGCCATCCCACCCCTCTCTTCGGCCACTTTCACACCACCTCCACTCCCACCCCCACTTCCCAAACCTTTTTTTTCTTCATTTAACCATCACCACCACCGCCTTCACGCCACCCCCACCCCCCAAAACCCTTATTATTCTTCTTCTTCGTTTTCATTTCATAAACCCAGCAGCCACCATTTAAAAAAAAAAAAAGACACATAACTTGATCCTAACTTAAAATCAGTTTTTATATTTATAATTCAAGATCCACTTCTTTAAGCTTGCAATTGCGATGATTTTAGTATTGAAAATCTTTAACTGACTATGGATGCAAAGTTCTTAAAAGGTGGCTGTGCCTTAAATTGCATTGTGCAAACAGGTTGCCTGTGCAAATTTTTCGAAAATATGTTGCTTCTAAGATTGGGATGTTCTGTTTAATATTTTAATTTTCAGTATTTTAAGTTAGGCCGAGCAGTGCCATTCTCTCTTTTTTTTTTTAAATAGCTTAATGAGTTTAACATCACACATAATAAAAAATAATAAAATTTATTTTATAGGTAGATTAGATGCAAATTTGGTGACCGGAAAATGAAGAAGATCCGAAAAAATAAAAGCTCACCGGAAAATATTGAAGCTCATTGGAAGCAATGGTGGTTATACAATAAAAAAGGGAGTAGGGATGAAGAAGAAAGGGAGGGTGGGGGAGGAGAGGAAAGGAAAAAAATTAGAGGATTTTTGACGTGGCACTGACAAGATTGATGTGAGGAGAGTGTGTACACTCTCCCTTAGTGCAACTAGTCATATTGTATCAGGGAGTAAAAAATATCACTTTTAAATATATTAGGCGTGTAATGAATCGCCAGGATAGTTTAAGTGTAAAAATGACTTTTAGGGTATAATTTAAAAGTCAATTTATGTCTTTTGCCTTTAGTTTAACTTGACTCATTTCCTTTTCTTTCTATTATATATTTCAAGTATTATACTGAATCCGAAGGCAGCACAATCCAGTCAATCCGACAGGCTCTTTCTGGCTAATGCGCATTGGGTCACAATAGGACGAAAATAAAAGATTTTTCAATTTGAATTCATTTCATTGCACAATGTTTGGACTTGCAGTGTCGCGCAAAATTCCTGATACTCCTTCTCCTTATTCAGCTCTTAAGAGAACAATTAGTTTCATGCTTGGTCGTTGAAAATTACAAAGGACCTGTATGAGAAGTAAAACTCGAGGACAATAAATAGGAAAATGCACAAGTAACTCATTTTCCCCACTTAAATGTATTATTAAAGTTGCTGTATACGCCATTTATACAGTCATCTTTATCGAGTGTTTCTGTCCTTCCAAAGGCTTGTCAACGTGATGGCCAAAAGCCATCTCACGGGTTCTCTCATCTCTGGAATGTGAGAGTACATCATGAACTTTACGAGTCCATTCAACGTTCATGTAGCACTCATTGAAAACCACTCTAATACTCGAGTTCCTGTCAGCTCCACAAGAGACTTCCAAAATCAGCTATGAAAAAAGTAATACCACTGGCCGAAAGTCTGACCAGAAAATCTAATACAGTGCAAACAAATATTTCTGACATTTCCACGGTTCCTGTGGCTAAACAACAATCTTCACTAATACCTAAAGCTGTGAAGATCAAGCCAATGGCTTCTGCAGCTCATTAGCACCATGAGCAAAATGACATTTTTCTCCAAAAGTGCATGAACCTCTGGAAAAGTTGGCACACATCTTCGTCTTAAATGGGCCAGGGGGCCCACGAGTAAATGGGCCAGTATTTTTTGGACCACCTGTGGAGGTGCCAACATTTGATATGATCTCCCGTACCATGGCGCTGGCCTGATTAATCTGATCAAAGGTTCCCTGGAGCTCAATATTCCTTCTATTGGAATCTGTTTCATGCTCCTTTATGGAGAGCTTGACACCAGTAACCCGACATATCTGTTTCGAGTTCACGCCATTCTTCCCAATGATGGTTCCAGCAAGAGCAGCATCTATGCTAATTGTAGTTGTTGCAGATGCACCGAAGTTTGTTGCAGCTGGACTGAATTGGGATGGTTTATGATACCCAGAAAACATACTGTGAGGTCCTGCCGCTTGAAAATCATCATAAGCTGGTACCACTGGCTTCCCAATCTCCATCTCGCTATGCGCAAAATGGCATTTATCACCAAACCTGCATCCTTCGGCACTGTTATACTTGTTGCATAGCTTGGACTTCATAGATGAAGCAGGACCATCACTAAAAGGGGCCGTATTCCTTCCAGTGGGAACTGCTGGGTTCAATCCCATGTTCGATATTTGACTCATAGCACTATAGCCAGGAACATGGTGAAGAAAGTGACATGCCTCCCCATATGAGCATCCAGAAGTGCTACATCACATTGTAAGATTGGGTTAGAAGCAGTAATCCCAACCCAAGGGGCACATAACATTGAGCAGTCAAGAACACAGATGCAATATAAGCTCGAGCATCATCATCTCCACATGGGTGGACACAAGTGAGTGTTTAGCAGGTTGAGAACATCATTTCACAAAACAAATTCAGTATTTACTAGTTCAACTTTTTTTATTTCGTATTAAGTAGCATTGACTTGTTCAATTTCCAGGAAAAAAAAGGATAATTGAAAGCAAGATATCAGAAGAGACATTCAACTGACAATATTGATGACTACTGCTGCTCAAACAAATTTCACCACTAATGCAGCTCAAATAAACTTCGTCTCTACATGAGAGACAATGAGAATATCCTAATACAGGATCATGCAATTGGATACAAGGCAAACACTTGAAGGATGCTAGTTTCCCTGAAATTAAAGAAGAATGCACATGGAAAGCACTGTGAATCAAACATACAAGTAAAATAGATTATGTAATTTAAAAAAACATAGCTCCTCTTATTTACTCCGATATGTTGAACAAACAACTCACATAAGGAATTACCGGAGAACAGTCTATTACAAGGACAAAAGGCATGAACTCGTCAACAAGCTCTTATCATTGACAAGTACAAACATTAACGGACTCTCTTTTTCTTTCGAAAAGGTAAAAGTTAAAGTCAACAAGCTCTTATCATTGACAAGTATAAACATTAACACTCTTTTTTTCTTTTTGATAAGATAAAAGTTAAATTAGCGGACTCTCTTGCTGATGGTTGACATCATTGGATGCAATGTCCAAAATCATATCTTTATTATGGAATGCCATTGATCAAGTAAACAGTATTCACAGGTTACAATATGGATTATCTCATAAATGAAGATTTAAACAAACAAATATGTCATGTGGCTGGTGATATGTATTAACTTGGCATATTTCCTTTGCTGATAACCAGCAGCAGTTAGTCTAATAAGTAAAAGACAGTCTTTTAGCGCCAAATACTGTCAAGTGCCTGATGGCACCAGCGCACTAGCTATAAAGGAGACTAAAGAAGGTCATGTTTGGATTCACGGAATCTCCTACTTTACCAAGGAAATCTTCTACCACAAGACTGAAGAGCATGATCCCCATAGGCTGGAGCAAAGACATTCAATGTTTAAGAACCTCTTTTTAACTCTTCTTTACCTACCTTTAACAAAGAGATAGCTCTCCTTCCTCCTACTATCCAGATCAGGAAAAGTAATAAACTTGTAGATAGCTCCCCTTCCTCCTATTATTCTGGTCGGGGAAAGTAATAAGTTCGTAGATAGCTCCCCTTCCTCCTATTATCCTGGTCCGGGAAAGTAATAAATTCGTAGATAGCCCCCCTTCCTCATATTATCCTGGTCGGGGAGAGTAATAAATTCGTAGATAGCTCCCCTTCCTCATACTATCCTGGTCGGGGAAATTAATACATTCGTAGATAGCTCCCCTTCTTCCTATTATCTCTTTTTTTTTTTTTTGATGAAGTAAGAGGTTGTATTGAAAAGGCATCAAGAAGATGCAAGAGAGCTCCCTTCCTCCTATTATCCTGGTGGGGGAAAGTAATAAACTCGTAGATAGCTCCCATCCTCCTATTATCCTGATCGGGGAAAGTAATAAATTCATAGATAGCTCCCTTCCTCCTATTATCCTGGACGGGAAAAGTAATAAATTCGTAGATAGCTCCCCTTCTTCCTATTATCCTGGTCGGGGAAAGTAATAAATTCATAGATAGCTCCCCTTCTTCCTATTATCCTGGTCTGGTACTAGGTCTCAGTTGGGTTTCACAAGATTTAATGGCCAAATCTCCTCTGAACTTTTGATTTGACTATTCTCCAAGAAAGTTAAGCTAGGTGTATAAACCATATATCTGGGAGGAGCTTATCTAAATTAAAAGCCTCAAGTCAGTGGGAAAGAGAATCAACAAGATAGGTCGCTATGTCCTAACTACCAAGAGTACGAAGAGATTGCAGCTTTGAATCTTGGGCTCCATCTTGGACTATATTATTTCCTAGAAACTTGAATTTGTTGCTTAAACCTTACATGGTAAAAAAAAAAAAAAAAGTATGTGTATATACTATATGTTGAATCTCCTTGGCTTCTTTGTATGTTTACTTCTCTATATTTTGAATCCCTTGGAGAAAATTCTAGTTCCGCCACTGATGGTCTTATTTATGCAAGTTACGTCAGTGTCTAATGCCAAGAATAAGCATCCTTACTATGACTTGCAGTTGAACCATAGCATGAATGTAACTGAATTTAGTCATCAATTTTATCAAGATATTAACCTACTTAAGACCATCATGCAATACAGATCTTTCAAATATCTTTTTATGACACCGTATGCAGTTACACAAATAACATTTGCCATGTAAAGTACAAATCAGCATATATACGACATCTTGTGTACGAAACCCGTAAAACTTGAATTGAGAATGCTTTTATTTTAGATAGATTAAGTATGAAACCTGTAAAACTTCATGCATGGCTTTGATTTGCTTCCTACACCAGACGTAAACGATTCTGATTCTGTTACAAAAGATTGATTATCTTTCTTCAGTTGAATATTTCAAAGACAACATAATTTACTTTAAGGGCGTGTTTGCCCGTTTGATATGATGGAAAATGTTTTCTTACACTAAGGGTGTGTTTGCTTGTTTGGTATGACGGAAAATGTTCTTCTATTTTACCTTGTTTGGTTACATTAAATATCTTGGAACAAAATTTCCTTAAAAATTTGACGGAAAACATAAAAACACATCAAAGCATCTCCAACCTACCCCAGCTATTCATCTCCACCCTGCATACCCCCTCACTTCCTCCTTCCACCCCAACTCCTCCGGAAGTTGTACCCCGAATTCAAAAACTTCATAGTATTTTGCTTTGATTATATGCAAATGCTCTTAAAATAACATTTTTCAACTTGCGTACCAAACACATCAGTGGGAATATCACTCATTTTGCGAGAAAATATTTCCTCCGTGGATAACATTTTCCGTCATACCAAACACAGACCCTAACAGATTGCAAATTACACGAATACTCTAGCTTAAAACCCAATACTTCAAGAAAATCTCAACTACAAAGTTCCAAAAAGAAGACAAAAGAAAGCCATAACACACATACAGATTTCTATAAATAGAAAAGGAGAAAAACTAACCATTTCTTGGTTTTTTCGTGCCTCCGTTTCCTGCAAAAGCACCATCTACCATTCTCTTTCGTCCAAACTCCATTTTCGCCCTTTTTTGAAAATGGAATAACCAACAAAAAAAAAAAGGAAGAATCTATCTATAAAAACAAATCTGAATTAACGGAACAACGACTTTAACTATATGGCTATATGAAGTAAATTTTACAAAATCAAGAAATCTGAAAAAGGGCAGAGCAACAAAACCCTAGGTAGGTCTTGCTGAGAGAGAGAGAGAGATTCCAAATACTTTACGGGCCTTTTGATGGATCCTATCATTTTTCTGCGGGACAATTCTTCTTTTGGGGTGGTGTTTAAATTTTGCCCTTCGGCTAAAATTTATGGATTTGCATTCGAACCCTTACTAAGTTAAAAATTAAAAAAAATTACAAAATAAAATTTAAATTTCGCTTACGCTCCATCGACATTTACTTGTTAATAAATTACTGTTTACGCTAACTCAACATACTTATGCCTTACATGGTAGATTTTCAGATAAGTATGCCGGTCCGCATAATTTTGGTAATTTCTTCACAAGTTTATGCCGAGTCCGGCATACTTATGGGCAAACTTTTAATGGGCAAACTTTTAGTTAAGCCTTAACTAAAAGTCTTTTCCAAAGTTATGCCTAACTCGACATACTTATGCCTTACGTTGCGTACTTACAAATAAATGCTGGTCCGGCATAACTTTGGTAATTTCTTCACAAGTTTATGCCGAGTCCAGCATACTTATGGGCAAACTTTTAGTTAAGCCTTAACTAAAAGTCTTTTCCTAGTTATGTCTTATAGGACAGACTTTTAGTTAAAGCATAACTTTTCCTTAAGACATAGATTTTATCTTATAAGGCAAATTTTTAATTATGCCTTAAGGAAAAGTTCCGTCTTATGGGCATACTTTTAGTTATGCCTTATGCGGCATACTTTTAGTTGTGGTTTAACTAAAAGTCTACTCCATAAGGCATAACTAGGAAAAGACTTTTAGTAAAGGCTTAAGTAAAAGTTTGCCCATTAAAAATTTGCCCATAAGTATGCTCGACCAGGCATAAACTTGTTGAGGAATTATCAAAGTTATGCCAGACTCGACATACTTATGCCAAGTCTGCCCATAAGGCATGAGTATGTCGGGTCCGGCATAACTTTGGTAACCTCATCATGTAAATACGGTCCCAGTATACACGCGACCCAAACCTTGTCTTGCAATTTTTTTTTTAATTTAAACTTTCGAGCGGGGTTCGAACCTTAACCTCATGATTTTCGCATGAACGCTGTGTTTGCAACGCGAAGGGCAAAAATTAAAGACCAAAGAATATGAGGCATAATTTAAAGACCATTAATATGAGGGGCAAAATTTAAAGACCACCCCAAAAGAAGGGCAATCCGTGCAAAAAAATGTTTTTTGCGCGGATTGTCCTTCATAGGTCTTTAATTTTTGTCCCCACTTTTCATTTAATAAAACTTTGTAGTCTAACTGTTACATCCCGTATTTTTGTGCGTTAAGTTGCATCATAGGTTAGTCACATAAGCTCAAAGGACAGGATTATGTTTGAAGTTATGTTGTTTACGTTATGTTCAACAAGTGATAAGTAAGTGTCGTGAACGTTGGAGGTTAAACGAATCGGAAAAAAAAAAATAATAATAATAAGTTTTGCCAAGTTTGGGATGTTGAACAAGTTATACAGACTGTATGGAGTTTTGGTCATATCCAAGTATGCAAATAAAGAGATCGGTGTATAAAAGTTTTAGGTCTCGAAATAATTTCCGCGATGATGAAAAGTACATCGTGAACAAGAAGGTGGTGAACAAGTAATGAAGAATGCACAAAAAGATACCGACTTTAGCTCACTATTTAAGGGCTGAAACCCCTCATTTTTCAGCCCAAAAAAATCTCTAAACATTTTTCAAATTCTCTAGAAAACTCTCCCAATTTCCGTCCACTAGATTTTAACGCAAATTAAGTGAAATCCCCGAATTTAAGTTTGGACAACACATGGCTGCGATTATAATATGGAATTGCGGAGGAACTTGGCTTGGATTCAAGGTGATAATCGAAGATATTGTAGTTCTGGCGGGTGAAAGGTATGAATCTTTCCTTATTAGTATTGATTTAAGCTTATCTACGGAGGAAAAGTTACTAAATGAGCATATAAGGAATTTATGGGTCGAGAAATTGGATAAAATATCGTGTAGGATGTTTATGGAATGTTTTGGTGTTGATAATATTGTTGTTGATGTTGGTATTGTTGTTGTTGTTGTTGGTTGCTGAATTGAGATTTTGGGCTAGGCATATAAACGGTGAGATCGCTCGTCGAAATTTTACATTCTAGAAAGATTTATTTGGAGGCTTAAGATAAGTATATAACAACGGGCCTAACAATAGTATGAATGATTTTATATGTAGATTACGGGACTATGAATGATCTTACGTAAATTGCAAGGCAAGAAGTAAGTTGGAAAGTGAAATGTAAGCTTCCAGGTATGTTAAGGCTCGTCCCTTTCTTTCAAAGGCATGATTTCTATGTTTTGATTCCATACATGACATCCATAATATTTTTACTCCTAGAAATGCCAGAAGTCTATATTTTTCTGAAGAATCTTACGATGACTCCAATCCTAGAGATTTTCAAGCCTAAGTTTCTAGATGATTTCATGACGTGACTGAGCATGCTATATAATATATGGCCTCTGCTTATGTCTGAGCGTGCTATATGACATATGGCCTCAGCTTATGTCTGAGCGTGCTATATAACATATGGCCTCAGCTTATTTTATGGATCATTCAAAGTGAGACATGATAGTGGTGATGATTACGGTAGTGATGAAGATCCTTATCATCTGAATGAACCCAAAGAATAAACGAACTCCAAAGACTCTATTCCTAGATAGTGTAGGAGTATTCGTATCTTTGACCTCTTAAGTCCCGGCGGGGACATTCAAAGGGTTTTCTCTTTCCTATGCATTTTACATTTAAATTTTGGGGTCTCGAAGGAGACAAATGAAAAGGGGAAGAAGTTTCCGTTTTGCGTTAAAGTTGCTCGGGCGGAGTCTTTTGATGGTTTTCAAAGATTTTCATGCATTTACATATTTACATACGCACGACATCATTTCATGGGGAAGGGAAAAAAGCTAAGGCGTTATATACGCAAACCATTCGATCGTACCGGGTATACGATGATTATGATGCCCGAACGGGCCATTATGCTATTATGCCCGGGCGGGCCGCGAGCGAGTTGAAGGCATGTTATATATATATATATATATATACATATATATAGACACACACGTACATACCGCTACATCAAAAGTTCATATGCACGTACATGTTTATCGTAGTTGGTTACAGTGCTGTGTTGAGTCCGTTACTCTTTTTATCATCCGAGTCGAGATATATTGTTTCGATTCGCCTTACATACTCGGTACATTGTTCGTACCGACGTCCTTTTCGGGGGCGCTGCGTTTCATGCCACGCAGTGTGTATACATATGAGTAGAAGACATTTGGCTATAGGATGTTCCTGTGCTATCACCGGATTGGTGTGCTTTCCATCTCGCTCGGAGTATCGCCGAGTCAAAGTACTTATGTTATGGTATTTTGTATATGTTAGAGACTTTGCGGACGTTGTCCCGTGGTATGTTTGTCGAGATGTCGACGCAGTGATGTCACCGAGTCATTTGTGTACTTTAAAAGAGTATGTATTTTAGATGATTTCTTTTTGGAAAAGTTTTATGTTCTTAAAAGTTTTTGAAATGAAGTTTTGATAGAGCGAATGTCTGAGGGTTCGCTCGACTCTGATGAGAGTCGGGTGCCCGTCATGCCCTATCAAGATTGGGGTGTGACACCAACGTACCCTAATTTATTGGTCTATGAAATGAGAGATTCTGGATTCGAAGCTCTGCATAGTCAAAAAAAATTGCAAGACACGATTTTCATAAAAACTGTGCCATTCGGGGGTAAAGTTACAGAACCATGTCGGATAAGGCATAGTTTCTATATAAGTTATCTCACAGAATTATGCCATGTGGTATATTTCTATGTAACTACATAGATACTATGCCTTGTGGCATAATTCTGTAGGATAACTTAATTTCTATAAAACGATGCCGGACAAGACATATTTTCTATATAACTTTCCCCGAATAGGCATAGTTTTCTACGAAACCTTGCCTTGCAAATTTTTATTTTTTATTTTTTTACTCTGCTAGGGTTTGAACCCAGAATGGCAGGGATATTTTCGGCCACTTTTTCATTACTTAAAGTGTCGAAGAGCAAAAATTAAAGACCAACGATTTGAGGGGAAAAAATTAAAGACCACCGCAAAATAGGGGCATTCATCCGAATTGCCCGGATCCTATTCGTGCACGGTATTGGGCTAAGGTCTGCAAACACAGTTCCACAATTTAATGAAAAATTAACCTAAGGTAACTGATTACCCAACGTTAAAACTAAAAATAGTCTGAGAATGTATAATAAATGTATAGCTTAAGATGTGTATCACTTTGTATAATTAGCGTATAATGTAGGTATATTAACTAGAAAACATAAACAATGAATTCGTCCGGCTATTTGTGTAAATATCCCAATTCCAGAACCTATAAATTTGACTTCTTTCTGAATAGTACTTCTAGAAAATAGACAACCATTTCAGATTAATTTACTGGTTTTTAAAGAGTTTTCCTGAGTTTATATATTAATTTTTTTTGTTTCTACATGTTGAAAGGTCTTTACTCTTTACGTAGGTGTTTCCTAAAATATTTTCATTATGCAAAATTTGGAAGAGATTGGTCCTGCTAACCTTAGTACATAAAGTTAGTAGGTTAGCAACCTATCCAGTGAAAATCATTTTCATCCCCAACTTTGCTTTAGAAATCAAACTCTCCCCTCAACTTTGAGCAATAGTCATTCTCCCCCCTTTATCCTAATTGACTTTTAAAATTCCTATATTACCCTTACATTATCAACTTGTCTTTTTTTTTCTTTTTTTTTTTAAATCATGATTTTTATCTCTTTATTATATGTAACAAATTTCCTATAAAAAATTAAATATTATTTTTAAGACGGAAAAAGAAAAGTGAAAAATACTAGTTGAGTATATAACTTAATGTCATTCTATAATGAAATAAATGAGAAGAATAAGAATTTTCTTTATTAATAATAATCAAAACTCTGATATCTATTTATACAAGTAAAAATAACTGGTAATAATAACTTTATAAATATATTTCAATGCAGGTAATACAAAATAATTAATAAAAATAGAGGTATATTCTATAACAAATTCCTAAAAGATTTTTTTAATTATAAATGAATTTTAAATTATAATTTAAATATTCCATTAATGACAACCAAAACTTGTCTATATATTGATAATAAAGAATAAGTGTCACGACCCAACCGGAGGGCCGCGACGAGCACCCGGTGCTAGCCCACCCGGGCACCCCTTAACATGCTTTCACATCTCATCTAGGTGAGCCACATACTAAATCATGCTTTTCATTCATCATCATTCTAGCCTCATTGGGCAACAACACATCTATATCATCATTAACATCTATGCCCATATAAACGTACATAAGCCGACAAGGCTATCAAAATAATATCCCAAAATATAGGCCGACAAGGCCGAACATATCTAACCATGTACACATGTCTACGAGCCTCTAAGAAGGATACGTCATATCATAACATATAGGCAGGACAAGACCCCACCGTGCCCATGAATATGTACACAAAAGAATCTATACCAAAATTTGTAGCTCCGAATGAAGTGGAGCTCCGCTATGTAGTCCCTGAGAAATGTAGCTATAGATCAAGTCTGTTTCCCTGGCCACCTGCGGGCATGACGCAGCGTCCACAAATAAAAGGACGTCAGTACGAAGAATGTACTGAGTATGTAAAGCATGATCGATATCAATATCAATATGAAAGCATAATAGTCAACATAATAGATAACATAGGATGGGAGACAACAGCATCATCGTCATAGCACTTACTTGCTTTCCATAGGGACATGCCATTTCTATTGCGTATCTGTGTACGTACATCCGTATCCGTACTCATTTACCTTTTGTATTCATTTCCATATTCGTATTCATATTTCTATTCATACTCATGTTCAGATCATATACATTACATATACATTTCCGTTACTTGGCATTTACATATTCTTAACATATTCGTACTCACATTGATGTCATATACATAGCATTTATATAGTATACCCGACCACGAAGGTTCGGTGTTTCACATACCTGGCCCTACCAAGGCTCAGTGTCGTACATACCTGGCCCTACCAAGGCTCAGTGTTTATCCGTACCTAATGCCGGTGCGCGCGCGCGTCGTCATATAGATATATAGATATATATATATATATATATATATATATATATATATATATATATATATATATATATATATATATATATATATTCACTATATTCTACCCGGCCTTATAAGCTCGGGGTTCACATTAGCCACTCATGGGCACATATACATATAAGATCATAATTATCTTTAGCCTTTTTACTATCGCCATTCATTACATTCTATCCTTAGAGGATTACTCATCGTATAAGAAACTTAGTACAATCGTATCATCTGAGCATCGTAAGCTTAGTAGCTTATAGAGATAGGATCATTGGATAATATCATAAATTCGTAGAAGAATAAATATTTTTCCAAAGAACCATGACTTATGAAAGAAGGGTTAGCCTTACATACCTCTCCGCGCAACTATTCTATCACTTGTACGTTCTTCTTCAAGGCTCACGTTCTACCTTCATTGAAGTGCATACTCAAATTAGGTAATGGATAGCTTAGCATTCATGACTAATTCTAGGGAAAATCGGACAACACCTCCTTTATTTATACGACTTCCTTCATATCATATATCAACTCCCAAACATCAACAATAACATTCACAATATCATTACAATAGCCTTTTGTCAACTACATTACTCTTACTTCACCATTCACTCCAATTCATCCATATTCATGGTCATATCACATAATTCCGTTTATTCATATTCAAGGTCTATCCCGTGTTCTCACCATCGTTTATAACATGATTATATTCATAATGTATCAAGAATCATAACTCATTCCAAACATCTATTCAAAAGTGATACTATTCACACATTCATGACCCATTTCCTATTTCCTTATGTGATCCAAGTGTTTCAACTTTCAAATACCTTAAATAACATGGAAACATCATAAAACTTACCTTAGAAGGTGTAGGAAGGAGCCTCGGGTGCAATTACCTCACTTGAGCAAAACCCTAGTTTTTCCTTCACTTGGATTTCTTGCTTTGGACGAACTTTAATGGGTTCTTATACTTGATTCACTTGGTTTGATGAAGTTGAACACTAATTTCTCTTGAAATCTTGTGGGAGAAATGTGGAGAGATGTTTTAGAGAGAAGGGGAGTGAAAGGTGAAATGAAATAAATGAAACTTGAATCCCTTATTAAATACACAAATCTGTCCCGACCAAAATATACGGACCAACATACGGTCCGTATATTTTTCACTGGCCGTATGTCTGGACCGTATGTTTGGTCCAGTGAGGTGTGCCATTCTGGACTGAACCTATGGCTGGACATATGGTCCGTATAATTTATACGGCCAGTATGTCTGGCCGTATAATGTCCAGTGATCCCGAACTTGTTCTCGTCGACTCGTTTGATCTCCAATCCTTATTGGACCTTCTTAGCACTTGTCTAACACCTCAATACCAATCTAAGGGACGTTATAACTCTTCTCCAAACTATCTTTTAGTCACCATTAACTCATTACTCATAAATTCTCTCCGACACTTATCGTAAGCCTTGCCTTCTCTTGGCAATCTTTCTCGTCTAACATCAAATGTCTTTGAAATCTTACTCAAGGTCATCAAACACTATTTATTACTTATCGAAACACCATATACTTCGTACTCATCGCTAGTCTATTCACTGTGCATCAACGAAAAATTTTCCGAGGTGTAACATTCTTCCCCCCTTAAGAACATTCGTCCTCGAATGTTAAGCACTCGGGGATTCTACGAAAATTTTGCCAGAGTTTCCCCTACAACATGGTACTACCATCCTGTCACAACAACCCATAATAACAATGCCTCACAGGGCCATAACATAAGAGCAATAGAATTTGGCCACACACGACCCAATGCATAAAAGGAAAACATACATACCTTATGATCTTGACGTCTCATCTGCCCTCTTGGGCCGGAATAAGTGCGGATATTTGGATTTCATGATTTCCTCCGCTTCCCATGTCACCTCTTCTCGATTATTATTTCTCCACAAAATCTTAACTGAGGCCACTTTTTTGTTTCTAAGCCTCCGTACTTGCCTATCTAATATGGCAATGGGTTTTTCATCATAAGCTAACTTTTCTGTCACCTGAACATAATCTACTGGGACGATCCTAGTAGGATCTCCAATACATTTACGAAGCATCGAGACATGGAAAACAGGATGGACTGACTTCAAATCAGGAGGTAGATCTAATTCGTAAGCCACTTTGCCTACTTTGCGCACAACTTCATAAGGCCCAATGTACCGAGGAATTAACTTCCCCTTTCTGCCAAATCTCATAACGCCCTTCATTGGCGACACTTTCAAGAATACCCAATCGTTAACTTGGAACTCTAAGTCCCTTCGACGATTATCCGTATAGGACTTTTGACGACTTTGGGCTACTAACAACCGATCTTGTATGAGCTTAACTTTCTCTATGGCTTACTGGACCAAGTCTGGCCCTATCAATTTAGCTCTCCTATTTCAAACCACCCAATTGGGGATCTACACTTTCGCCCATATAAAGCTTCATACGGTGCCATTTGAATGCTAGAATGATAACTATTATTATAAGCAAATTCAATGAGTGGAAAATGATCATCCCAATTACCCCCAAAATCTAACATGCATGCCCGTAACATATCCCCAATAGTCTGAATGGTACGTTCAGCTTGTCCATCGCCCTTTGTGGATGAAATGCCGTGCTAAGGCTCACATGAATCCCTAAACCCTCTTGGAAGGACTTCCCGTAAATTAGCCGTAAATCGAGTACCTCTATCGGAGATAATAGATACCGGAACACCATGAAGTCGCATCTATCTCTTTAACATAGAGCTTTGCATAATCTTCGCTACATACGTCGTTCGATCGGTAAGAAATGAATGACTTGGTGAGTCTATCCACAATCACCCATATGGAATCATACTTGCGTCGAGAACGGGGTAAGCTTGTAATAAAGTCCATGTTATTTACTTCCCACTTCCAGGTTAGGATTTCTATAGCTTGCAACAATCCGCCTGATTTTTGATGCTCGATCTTCACTTGCTGACAATTGGGACATTGAGCTATAAATTCTGCTATATCTTTCTTCATCCCATTCCACCAATATATGGATTTAAGATCATTATACATTTTCGTTGCTCCGGGGTGGATAGAATAACGGGAACAGTGAGCTTCTCTCAATATTTGGCGGCGTAGACCTGCCACATTAGGAAGACACAATCTGCCTCGACATCAGAGAATTCCGTCTCCTGCTATCTCAAATGATGACTCCTCTTTCTGAGGGAGTGCATCTCTGTACTGCACTAGCATGGGATCTTCATATTGTCGTTCTTTTACTTCCACTACTAGTGACGAGGCTGCTGAATTCTGAATGGTAGTTCCCCTGCTACCTGAGTCCACTACTCGGACTCCTAGACTAGTTATACGCTCAAATTACACCTATTAATGGTATAATGCGGACGTTGTCAAATATAGTAACCCAACAAGGTTGGGGTCGAATCCCACAGGAAATAGGGTGTGAAAAGGTTACCAAATTCGTAGAATGCTATGTTTAGGTCTAATGTCTTAATCCGATGATTTTGGTAAAAGTTGGGTTTTTAGTAACTAATTGCTAACTATTGCTTTGGATGTGAATTTATGGTAAAAGAAAATAAGGTTGTGTCCCCTTTAGATAGAGTGTATGATCATGGGTATTGCTCTTGATATACTTTTAATGGATCATCATATGAATGCACTTAATCCCTATATGAATCTCTACTATTTCCCAATAAATAAAGATTATTTCTTTCTATGATTTTCCCAAATATAAGAAAGTAGCTATGAAGAACGATTAATCATG
>NC_081342.1:51579441-51587628 GCF_029784015.1 Lycium ferocissimum | reverse complement strand
TTTCAAAGTTAAGGGGGCTTTCCTTTGCACAATTTCCCCGGGAGGTCCGATGGGCTCGAGTTGATGGTTTTTTTACGCTGGGGAAAAGGGTTTGGGAGTAGCTTCTTTTAATTTTTTAGCGGGTATGCCCCCACTTGTAGGGAGATGGAGGATGGCCCCAAATTTGTGTTTGGATTTGGGCCCCGCTTTGATTAATGATTGCATGAAGGGCCTCCCGGGAGGGTGGGGATACTCCAGAGTTGCCGGGGTTTAGAAAGCGAGGGCACGGGCGTCGAGAGCGTGATAGGGCCGGGCAAATTTGTTTTCGTTTTTGGTGAGTTTGGGGTGGTGGGAGAGGGGAAACCTGGGCATTAACCTATTCGGCGGCGGTCATTTTCGTTCCCGGGACCCTTTGATGACCCACTTATTTTGAGTCGGGCCGAGTTCGGGCTTCGACCCCGTTGAGGGGTTCCCCCCGGTGGGGTATCTCTCCACGTCGCTCGTTGGAAAATTTCCCGGGGAAATGCCTTTTGGGTTCGGATGTATTTATCCGGGGTCCCCCACTTAAAAAATTTTCCGGGAGGTGGGGAGGTGTTTCCGAAAGGATGAAAACTGTTTTTGTCTGTTCCCCCTCCAGGAAGGGTTTGGGCCGGGTCGGGATAGAGGTAAGGTGGAGCGCCCAAAAGCGGCCCCAAACCCGCATTTATGCTTTGGGGCCCGGGTAAAAGGGATCTTGAGTCTTGATGTTGTCCCTTATACTATCCCCCCCCTGATGTGTATGTATTTATAGATCGGGGTTCTTGTCGTTTTTACTTTTTTATTTTGGTAATTTTGGGGGAAACCCAGGATTGGACCTTTTGATTACCTTGGTGACCCCGTGATAACTAGACGGGCTACGAGGGCCCCTGTTTTGTCGTAATCATCATCGGGGATTTGATTGAGTTAGATATGGTGGACTTGTGATTTTAGGTAGGGGTTTTTCTCTTGTTATGCTAATATTGATTGGAACCAAGATGGTTTGATTTCGGTTTTGGGGGAAATCATCTAGAATGGAAAGGTAAGGTGTTGTAGAGATAGGTTTATTTCTTCTCAAAAGGGAAGAAAATATTGAAAAGACTATATTTATCTATAGTTCGAGTTCGGGAAAGAAGGAGTCAACTCTCTGTTTCGTTGAAGAGTTACCGGAAAGTGTTTCCAAA
The DNA here is from genome assembly GCF_029784015.1 of Lycium ferocissimum. NCBI lineage: Eukaryota > Viridiplantae > Streptophyta > Magnoliopsida > Solanales > Solanaceae > Lycium > Lycium ferocissimum. The sequence goes on along the minus strand of NC_081342.1, from coordinate 51,586,450 downwards.
AAGCTTGGCTTCTAAAGTGAGAGATTGACTTTTTATCGATGTTTTACAAATTGATATATTCCCCCTTATAAATGGACTGGGGAATTAGGAAAAAAACCGGGGAAAACTCTAGAAACTTTTCGAAATATGTAGGGGGACCCTATCTTGTTTGTAAAGGAAGAAAAATGACTTTTGCGGATGTGTATTGATTATGGAAGGGGAACGGGGGGAAATAAATAATAAGTATTCCCCCCCGGGTTGATGACTTATTTGACGACGGGGGCCCAAAAATTTCTCGAAGATAGACTTAGGTCAAATTACTATCGGTTGGGCGGAAAAAAGACATTTGAAGACGCTTTTAAAGAATAGATATGGGCCTTTTAGTTTCGTGTGATGTCGTTCGGGGTTTTATAATGCCCCAGCGGATTTATGGGTCGAGAACAACGATTCAAGCCTTTTCAGACTGTTTTTGATTTTTTATTGATGATATTCGTGTATTCTCGATCGGGGCGGCATGCGGGTCATTTTGGTGTTGTACTCGGGAAATTTTCCAAAACGGTCCAATTCTCAAATGTGAGTTTGGTTTAACTCGGGCTTTCCGGTCATAAATTTTTGGGGAGGCATCGGGGGTTTATACGCGGAAAAATAAAAAAGTGAAGACTTTCCTCCCCCGATACCCACGGGGTTGTACTTTCGGGGGGTTTGGTTATTTGGAGATTTGTGAAGGTTTTTTTTCCCCCACCCCGAAGGACCGAAAGCCAAATTCCGAGGCTGTGGAGCGGGTTTTTGGGGTTTGGGACATTGACTTCCACCGGTTCGACACTTCTAGAGGGATCTAAGGGCTACGTTATTTATTATGATGCTTGGGGTCGTTGGGTTTGGGGTTGATCGGGGGTTTTTGCTTATGCTTCGGGCGTTGAGGAAGCACAAAAAGAATTAACCGACCCCCGATTTAGAATTAATAATTCATGCCCGAAGATTTTGGGGACATTACTTATATGATTTTCTTTGTATCTCATCGACTATAAGAGCCCAAAATCGGGCGAGAAAGGGGTTTAATTTACGTCGAGGGGGAGGTTTTAGTGAAGGGTTACGATTTGATATTCATATCTCGGGGGAATGAGTAAATGCCCTTGGGGAGACTTTGGGGAGCTTATTTTACCGACAGAGAAAAGGAAGTTGCCTGACCCCCAATTTGGAGCCTAGGAGTTCGGTTTTGGGCCCCGGGGGATCGGGGGTTATATTTAGGATTCCCGGGGGGTCTCGTTTTTACCCGGGTTAAAGAGGCCCTTTGAATTTGGTCCATTATGAGAGACATCTCCACGAAGGAAAAGTCTCCTTTATTTTTTTAAAGGGGTCCCGAATGGAAGCGTTTTGTGTCCCGGATGTTCCTTCCCCGATAGAATGGGAGAGGCTCTTATTCCCGCAATTTTTTTTCATCCGGGGACTACGAAAATGTATCAGATATTGGGAAGTTCTTTGGGACAAAATAAAGAAAGAAAAGGGAGTTCGTAGCCTTCCCAAATGCGTTAAAGGGCGACTAGGGGATGGGTTCGTGAATATAGAATTATTCAAAAATGGGGAAACAATTAATATGGATTCATTGGGGCTTGCCCGTTCCCAGCGTAAGTTCGATTCCTTTGGGGGGGATGATTACAAAATTATCCTATTTTTTTCGGATTTTTGCAGAAGATTAGGGTTTTTCATTAGGGAGATAGTGGGGCTTCTTTGTTCCGGATCTATTATCTATAGGGGACGAATTTCAAACTTTGAGATTTTCAAGAAAGGATTGGGGACACGGGTAGTCTTAGCAGATTCCCCCCCGGACGGAGGGAGGGGAGGCGTACGTTTTAAAACCCCGAGGATATGCTCGCTGTGTTTTTGAGGGATTTTGGGGGGATGATCATTTGGCGTTTATTGAGTTGCATATAATAATAGCTATCTTTCCCGGATTCAATGGCCGTATGAACCCTATAGGGGGCAAGGAGGTATATCTTGGTTTGAATTTGGGGAATCAAAGTTGATGGGACGTTTGATTCGGGGGGTGGAAAAGGGTTTAAAACATACGGAAAGGTTATATGAATAATAGACGGTGAACCTAGTATTTCGGGAGATATGGGTATTCCCCGAATATCACAAATGAAGAACTTTTGGGGTTCGGCAAAAAGCTTAGCCCTAAAAATTTGGGACCTTACGGTTATCGTGGGGGCCCCGGTGGCCATGAGTTAGATCCCCCGGACTTGGGTCGATATCCGTCTTTCATGTTCTATCTTCTAAGTTTTTGGAATCCTTCCACGTTCCCAGTGATAATGTTGTTTAGGGGTATCATATGGGGGCCCCCCGGGCCATCTTAGATCGAAGTCGAGGGAGAACTAAGGACTGGCTCGGTGAATACTTTGAGGAGCAACAAAGTTGAGGAGGGGACTTGGGAAGCCGGAAATTATGAATCTAGATACCGTCATTTCTTTTTCCGAGCGGGATCCCCATTGTCTTTAAAAATGATTTTTTATCGGCTACTTTTTTTGGTCGTTGGGGGCCTTGTTGTTATTGAATGTTTTGGCCGGTGGGATTGTTTTGGTTTTTTCCCGTATGGCGGGGTTTGGGAGTGGTACGGTTTAGAGGATATCACGAAATTTTTATAAATTCCGAGAGTTTAACATTCGAACGAATGTTTCTAAAGGGAAGGATGTTACCCTTTTAAATTTTTGCGTCGTTGGCTGTAAGTAAAAATAACATAATACGGAGAGGCCATGGAAGTATTATAAGGTTAAGGAACACCTTTAACAAGTGATAAGTAAGTAATTAAAGGTTTCGGGGTCAATGAATCAAGGGAATAAGTTTGAAATGGGAAAAAATTGGGGTTAAAGATTTTGATCCCCTTTAAAGGGGGTTTATTTTACACCTCGAAAATTCCCCTTCGTATAGTGAATAGAATAACAAAGGGATGCGATAAAAATTTGATGTAAGAAATAGCATTTGATGACCCAATCTAGATTTAAAAAATTTAAGGTAAGGGGAAAAAAGTTGTTAAGGAAAGCGAGGTAGTGTTGTGGTCGGGCAAAATTTATAACTCGAACTAATGAGAGTTTAATGATGTTTTGGAGAAGAGCTATAACGTCCCATATTGGTAAAAGGTGTTAAACAAGTGTTAAGAAGGTTCATAAGGGGGTTGGAGATAAAACAACAAGATCATTTAAGAAGGGTTATACGCCGACTTACCGGTCCGTATAACTTATAGGGGGTATAACACCCGGCATGATGACTACTTAATGGTAACTACGAAATACGGGGTGCAAATTTCCCTGGAAGATAAGTGTCGTAAAACCGGTTTTTTTTAAGTTCCCAAATTTTATAAATATGATCCCCCATAATTTCTTTGCTTTCTTCCTTTTCTCCCAAAACCTCTGAAGGTTCCCTATACTTCTCTACAAAAAAACAAAGGAAAAAAGATCAATATCAAAAATTCAAATGAACAAAATTTGAAGCTTACTAGAGTCCTCCAAGCTAAGAAATCTCAAGGAAATGTTAGGTTTTGGTGCGAAGAGTATTCCCCTAAAACTTATTCTTCCTTTTCTAAGGTGATTTTTTGGTTTTTTGTTTTTTAAGGTCTTAGAAGTTGAAACACTTGGATTGTAGTAGAATATGAAAATGGGTCATAAATGTGGGAATAGTGTCATTGTTTAATTAATAGTTGGAATGAATCATGAAAATGGATATGTTGTGATTGTAAGTAGGTTATGAATGACATTTAGAACATGGAATAAGCATTGTATGTGAAAGAGCGCGATAGTAAACTATGATCATGATTATGGAGAATTTGATGAAATTGTGAAATGTGGATAATACCAAATGAATGATGATTGTTGTTTATGATATTGTGATTGTTGTTATGAATGTTTGGGAGTTGATATGAATATGGAGGAAATTCGTATAAACAAAGAAATCTTTGCCCAAATTTTCCTAGCTTTAGTACATACGTTCTTATAATCGTTTAGCTAATGTTAATACGAATTCTCTTGAAGGTAAAGACGAGGGCATTGAAGGAAAACGAAATGACGATAGAATAGTTAAATGAAAGAGGTATGTGAGGCTTTGGTCGCACCTCTTTCTAAAGCATGAATCTTATGGCATGATTCCCTTCCTTCTTTAAGAATTTCTATATTCCGAAAACTAAGTCTATGTTCATGAGTAGCCATATGAGATGCATTATGAGCCGATAACGTATGTTAGCTAATTCTAAAATTCTAGAGTTCGTGACCAGTGTTCTATCGTGTGGCTCTCCTCCTTCTATAATCTCTTGTCTTTAACTTTAGTATATACACTAGCCTGTGCCTAATTCCTTCAGGTAGGCGAATGCTTCTCGTGCTCATGTGAAATCGGGGGTTCACGACTATGCGCCTCACCCACAGAAGTATAGATGTCCTTGAGTCTCCATGCATGCATTATGATGAGTATATTATGATGAGTATTTTATGATGAGTATGTGATGATGAGTATTTTATGATGAGTATGTGATGATGAGTATATGATGATATTACACCGCGCCTATATGGCTGGGCAGACACCGCTAAGGCGGGCAGCGTCTACACCATGGCCAGATGGCATGAAACGGACACCACTAGTGGGTGGCATGAGATGGTACCCCGGATGCGGGAGGCTGGACGCGGACTAATGTAATGATTATCTGTGACCTATATAGTCGGGCGACTTATACATATATGCATACATGATATGATGATGATTATGGTAGAGCGACATGCATTGTTTCTTTGATAATTGACGGTCGATTCTGATTGTTCTCTTTTGATGCTTATAATTTCGTTGTTGTGTTAATGACACCTTACATACTCGGTCTGATATTTCGTCATGACGTACGGCTATTTTGAATCTTTGTGTTCTTGCCCACGGGTAGACGAGGAGGCGATCAGGACTCGTAGGAGCTATTGGGCGGTTGAGAGCACTCCGTTTTCCCGGAGGTGCCATTGATTATTCTTTTGGTATATATGGATATGTATGTTTTGGGTATGGCGGGAATCTGTCCGTCCGTATAATCTGCTCCCGGTAGAGGCTCGTAGTAACGCAATTGTGGGTAGTATGGTCTCACAGTTTCTCATTGTAAATATATATATATATATATATATATATATATATATATATATATATATTATTTTGATAGCCGAAGGGCTTATGTACATAAAGCTAAATATGCTTCACATAGAAATAGTTTCTCTATGATTATGAGCATAAGGAAATGAATGAACGCAGGATGAGTAATAGAATGAGTGGTGCTCGGTGGTTAGCCCGGGGTGCCCGTCATGGCCCTCGTCGGGTCGTGACAAAAGTCGTATCAGAGCAGTTCGTCTTGGGGTGTCTAAGCCGGTGTCCTGGTAAGTGTTTGTTTATGGTGTGTTGCGCGCCATCAACAAATAGGGGAACTACGGAAGCATTAGGAAAATGAACCATCTTTCATCTTAGAGAGATCGTGCGATAGAGGCTGTGTTATAAGACTTTTCCATCTCCTAATAGTGTGCGCATGATTTGAGAGGAAATCTTTGAAAGGGAAAAGTAAAGCGCGGAAAATCGAGTCTACGATAAAGTAGGTAGAAGAGGGAACCGCCAATGAATGTAGATAAGGGTGAATCACATAATGAGGCTCCATCTAATACTTCTTCCCACCACATTCTGAAGGGGAACAAGAAGAGCTTCATCTCCACTCCTATACCTCAGTTCCTCCGCGACTACTTCGGGTCAACAAGTGACGGTATTCATTTATTAAGCGCGATTAGTTGCCCCGAGCACGAGCGGCGAGAATGCGGGCCCAAGTGATCGATCACTAGTACCAGAGCCCGTGATTTCATGAGTTTGAATTCTCCCGAGTTCTTTAGGTCAAAGCCAGATGAAGACCCGCAAGGCTTTATTGATGAGATGTTGAGGACGTTAAAGATTATTCATGCCTCAGCCCCGAATGCAGCCAGGTTGGCATCTTATAGACTCGGGATGTGGCGGTCTTATGGTATAATAATTGGATGGCATCAACAAAAGAAAACGCCGCCTCCTCCCATTTGGCAAGAAATTTGTAGATGCTTTCATCATATTTGCCGCGAGATCCGCCGAGCTAGGCCCGGATAGATTTCTAAATTTAAAACAAGGAAGTATGAGTGCCGGAGTATAGCCTTCAATTGAATTCATTATTAGATATGCCCCGACTATGGTAGCCGATATGGAGATCGGGTGCATAGATTTGTGGTGGCAGGGCCACATTTATTCAAGTTGTCGACGGGTTAATTGGCAAGATGGGATGGATATTTCCAGCATTTAAGCCCATGCCCGAATCTAGAGGACAATATCCGCAAAGGGTGATCGTGATATTGATAGAGGGCAAAAGCAAGAGGGCCGGATCTATGGGGCGAGGTAGTGATTATGAGGGGATCAGGCGGACACATTCTGACAACTCGAGCCGGATCGGCGACTAGTGCGCCTCTCTGTACGGTGGGAGATTTGATCGCTCCTTTCGTTCGGACGAGGTCGAGTTTGAGGCCTCGGAGTTCTCGGTTCGGGAGATTATAGTGAAAGGAGACCCCCAGTACCGCGATACAGCTAGTAAGGTAGATTACATTCTGGACAGTGTCGCCAGGGTTCAGATGCTTGCTATGCCTGTGGCCAGGTTGGGCACATGATGCGAGATTGCCCGTCAGTGAGTGGTAGAGTTGGGGTTCAACCCACAGGATCAGCGGTGGGTTCTTCTTGATGCACACCGGTGAGACGGACTTCTCGGATTCCAACGAGCCGAGGTAGAGCCGAGGGGAGCATCACCCAGGGTGCCACTCGGCCCCGCATGCTTTGCTGGGCTGGATGACAGGATCTTGAGTCCTCCCCAGATGTGGTTACAGGTACATTATCCATATTTTCCCATGATGTCTATGCATTGATAGATCCGGGTTCTACCCTATCTTATATTACTTCATATGTTGCTGATCGTATTGGGATGAAACCCGAGCCAATTAAACCTTTTGAGGTATCTCTTTTCCGG
>NC_081342.1:51563600-51579341 GCF_029784015.1 Lycium ferocissimum | reverse complement strand
GTGACATGAGGTCGTGAACCCCCGATTTCATTATGGAGCATTTATAAGCATTCTGCCTCACCTTGAAGGAATTAGCATATAAGGTGAGTGTATATAATAAGAAACATCAAGAGATTATAGATAGCATCATTAGCTCTATAGGAACATCATATCATGAACTCTAGAATCTTTAGAATTAAGCTCATCATTATCGTTATCGTGCTCATAATGCATCTCATATGGCTACTCATGAACATAGACTCTTAGTTTCCGGAATATAGGAAATTCTTAAAGAAGGAAGGGAATCATGCCATAAGATTCATGCCTTAGAAAGAAAGGACTAGCCTCACATACCTCTTTCATTTAACTATTCTATTGCTTGCTCGTTTTCCTTCAATGCCCTCGTCTTTACCTTCAAGAGAATTCGTATTAACATTAGCTAAACGATTATAAGAACGTATGTACTAAAGCTAGGGAAAATTGGGCAGCATTTCCTTTGTTTATACGACTTCCTCCATATTCCATATCAACTCCCAAACATTCATAACAACAATCACAATATCATAAACAACAATCATCATTCATTTGCATTATCCACATTTCACAATTTCACTTCAAATTCTCCATAATCATGATCATAGTTTACTATCGCGTTCTTTCACATACAATGCTTATTCCATGTTCTAAATGTCATTCATAACCTACTTACAATCACAACATATCCATTTTCATGATTCATTCCAACTACTACTCAACAATGACACTATTCCCACATTTATGACCCATTTTCTATATTCTACTACAATCCAAGTGTTTCAACTTCTCAAGACCTTAAAAAACATGAGAATACCATAAAACTCACCTTAGATAATGGAAGAATAAGTCTTGAGTGGAATACTCTTCTTGCACCAAAACCCTAATTCATTTCCATTGAGATTTCTTAGCTTGGATGGACTCTAGTAAGCTTCTTACACTTGATTCACTTGAATTCTTGATATTGATCTTTGATTCCCTTTGTTTTCTTGTAGATGAAGTATATGGAACCTTCTAGAGGTCTTGAGAGAGATGAAGAAATGTCGGAAATGAAATTAGTGAAGTGGGATCATATTTATATAATTGGAACTTACACAGCCCGTCGGGACTTCCACTGACACTTATACAGTCCGTGGAACATTGCACGGCCCGTATAAGTGGTCGTAGTTTACCATTAAGTAGTCATCATCGCTTCTGGGTGTTATACGGACCGTATAATGTTATACAGACCGTGTAAGTCGGTTGTATAACTCCTTCTCCCTGTAATGATCTCCGTCGTTCGTTGGATCTCCAACCTTTATAGAACCTTCTTAACACTTGTTTAACACCTTGTTACCAATATAAGGGACGTTATAGCTCTTCTCCAAAACATCATTAAACTCTCATTAGTTCGATGCTTATAAATCTTGCCCGACACACAACACATACCTCGCTTTCCTTAACAACTTTCTTCCCTTACCTTAAATGTCTTTGAAATCTAGATTAGGGTCATCAAATGCTATTTCTTACTTATCGAAACATTGTATACGTCATGCCCTTTGTTATTCTATTCACTATACGCTAACGGGAATTTTCGAGGTGTAATAATAAACCTCCTTAAAGTTGGATCAAAATCATGTCTAGAATTCTTCCAATTTTTTCCCTATTTCTATGAACTTCATTCCTTCGATTCACTTGACCCCGAAACCTTTAATTACTTACTTATCACTTGTTAAAGGTGTTCCTTAACCTTATAATACTTCCATGGCCTCTCCGTATTATGTTACTTTACTTACGACGCCAACGACGCAAAAATTTACAAGGTGTAACATCCTTCCCCCCTTAGAAACATTCGTCCTCGAATGTTAAACTCTCAGGAATCTTATAGAAATTTCGATAGAGTATCCTCTATAACCGTACCACTACCAACCTGCCATACAGGACACTAAACTATACAATGCCACACAGGGCCACAACATTCAATAACAACAATGGTCCCACACGACCAACAAAAGTAGCTGATAAATAATACATACTTGAAGACAATGGTGTTGTAGTCTGCATCTGCTCTGGAGCCGAAAAGAAATGACGGTATCTAGACTTCATAACTTCCTTGGCTTCCCAAGTCACCTCCTCAACATTGTTGCTCCTCAAAAGTACCTTCACCGATGCCATGTCCTTAGTTCTCAACCTACAGACCTGTCGATCTAAGATGGCAATTGGGACTTCCTCATATGATAGCTGCTCTATAAACTGAACATTATCAACAGGTATGACTGTGGAAGGATCTCCAATACACTTACGAAGCATAGACACATGAAAGATCGGATATACAGACTCCAAGTCTGAAGGGAGATCTAACTCATAGGCCACCTGGCCCACACTACGCATAATCCTGTAAGGTCCAATGTATCTAGGGCTAAGCTTGCCCTTCTTGCCGAATCTCATAACGTTCTTCATTTGTGATACCTTCAGGAATACCCAGTCATCTACCTGAAATACTAGGTCTCACCGTCTATTATCTGCATATAACCTTTCCTGTATAAGCTTAACCTTCTCCACTTCCTGCTGAATCAAATCTGGTCTGATCAACTTTGATTCCCCAACTTCAAACCAACCGATAGGTGACCTACACTTCCGCCCATATAGGGCTTCATACGGGGCCATCTGAATACTGGAATGATAGCTATTATTATATGCGAACTCAATAAGCGCCAAATGATCATCCCAGCTACCTCTGAAGTCTAGCACACATGCCAGTAGCATATCCTCAAGCGTTTAAATCGTACGCTCATCCTGTCCATCTGTCTGGGGATGGAATGCTGTGCTAAGACTCACCTGTGTCCCCAATCCTTTCTTGAAAGATCTCTAATAGTTAGCTGTAAATTGCGTACCCCTATCTGAGATAATAGATACTGGAACACCATGAAGCCCCACTATCTCCCTAATGTAAAGCTTCGCATAATCCTCTACTGAGTAAGTAGTCCTGACAGGAAGAAAATAGGATAATTTTGTAAGTCTATCAACAATCACCCAAATGGAATCGAACTTACGCTAGGAACGGGGCAAGCCTGCAATGAATCCATATTAATTGCTTCCCATTTTTGAATCGGAATCTCTATATTCTACAGCAACCCATCGGGCTTCTGATGCTCGACCTTAACCTGCTGATAATTAGGGCACTGAGCTACGAACTCTGCTATATCTTTCTTTATTTTGTCCCACCAGTAAACTTCCCTAATATCATGATACATTTTCGTAGTCCCTGGATGAAAAGAATTGCGGGAATAATGAGCCTCTCCCATAATCTATCGGTGTAACTGTGCAACATCTGGGACACACAATCTGCCTTGATATCTGAGGACTCCGCCTTCAGTAATATCAAATGGAGACTTTTCCTTCTGTGGAGATGTCTCTCTATAATGGACTAACATAGAATCCTCGTACTGGCGCTCTTTAACCCGGCTAATAACGATGAGCCTGCTGAATCCTAAATAGTAACTCCTGCATCACCCGAGTCCAATAACCGAACTCCTAGGCTAGCTAATTGGTGAAGGTCATGAGCTAACTTCCTTTTCTCTGGCTGCAAGTAAAATAAGCTACCCATAGATCTGCAGCTAAGGGCATCGTCTACTACATTCGCCTTCCCAGGATGATATAGAATATCAACATCGTAATCCTTCAATAGCTCCAACCATCGCCTCTGACGTAAATTCAACTCCTTCTGCTTCAAGATGTATTGAAGGCTCTTATAGTCGATGTAGATATCAACATGAAAATCATATAAGTAATGTCTCCACATCTTCAGTGCATGAATTACTCCGGCTAATTCTAAATCATGGGTCGGTTAATTCTTTTTGTGCTTCCTCAACTGCCTCGAAGCATAAGCAATAACCTTATGCATCAACACACAACCCAATCAGATGCCTGAAGCATCATAATAAATAACGTAGCCCTTAGATCCCTCTAGAAGTGTCAGAACTGGTGCCGAAGTCAATCTGTCCTTCAACTCCTGAAAACTCCGCTCACAAGCATCAGTCTACTGGAACTTAGCTGCCTTCTGAGTCAGCTTTGTCAGTGGTGTAGAAAGGGAAGAGAAACCTTCTACAAATCTCCTGTAATAACCTACCAACCCCAGAAAGCTACGAACCTCCGTGGGTATCGTGGGTGTAGGACAAGTCTTCACGATTTCTATCTTCTGCGTATCAACCCTGATGCCCTCATCTGATATAATATGACCCAGGAAAGCTACTGAGTTCAACCAAAACTCACATTTAGAGAACTTCGCGTACAGCTTCTGATGCTGAAAAACTCTGAGTACAACACGCAAATGATCCGCATGCTCAGTCTCTGATCGAGAATACACCAGAATATCATCAATAAACACAATCACAAACAGATCTAGAAAAGGCTTGAATACGTTGTTCATCAGATCCATAAATACTGCTGGGGCATTAGTCAAACTGAACGACATCACACGAAACTCAAAGTGACCATATCTATTCATTAAAGCTGTCTTCGAAATGTCTTTCTCTCTGACCCTAACCTGATAGTAACTTGACCTCAAGTCTATCTTCGAGAAATATTTGGCACCCTGTAACTGGTCAAATAAGTCATCAATCCTCGGGAGCGGATACTTATTATTTATTGTCACCTTGTTCAGCTTCCTATAATCAATACACATCCGCAAAGAGTCATCTTTCTTCCTTACAAACAAGATAGGTGCTCCCCACGGTGACATATTAGGTCTGATAAAGCCTTTCTCGAGCAAGTCTTTCAGCTGCTTCTTCAGCTCCCTCAATTCACCAGGTGCCATTCTATAAGGAGGAATAGATATGCCTGAGTATTTGTAAAACATCGATAGAAAAGTCAATCTCTCACTTTGCAGGAAGACCTGGAAGCTCGTTTGGAAACACATCTGGTAACTCATTAACAACTGGAACAGACTAGAGAGTCGGTGACTCTGCTTCTGTATTCTGAACTCGAACTATATGATAAATATAGTCTTTTGCAATCATTTTCCTTGCCTTGAGATAGGAAATAAACCTATCTCTCGACAACACTGCATTACCTTTCCATTCTAGGACTGACTCACCTGGAAACTGAAATCAAACCATCTTGGTTCTGCAATCAATATTAGCATAACAAGAGACCAACCAGTCCATACCTATAATAACATCGAAGTCCACCATATCTAACTCAATCAAATCAGCTACGGTATGATGATTACAGACTATAACTACGCAGCCTCTGTATGCCCGTCTAGTTATCACGGGATCACCAACAGGTGTAGGTACCTCAAAAGGTCCAATCAACTCGGGTTCCACCCCAAACTTACCAGCAATAAAAGAAGTAACATATGACAACGTAGAACCTGGATCTATAAATACATACACATCATGGGAGGAGACTGATAGTATAAGTGTGACAACATCAGGTGATGACTCAAGATCCTGTTGACCAGCCAATGCATAAATGCGGTTCTGAGGACCGCTTGAATTGGACGCTCCACCTCTACCTCTATCCCGACCGGCCGGTGTCTGAGAACCCTTCCTAGGAGGGCATACCGATGACAAAAAACTAGTTGCAGATCCTTTCGGTTGAACTACACCTCCACCACCTCTCGACGGACAATTTTGCATAATGTGGCCTGGCTGACCACGGGTATAACATACATCTGAACCCAAACGGCACTGTCTGCCGTGCAACTTACCACACTGAGCGTATCGTGGTAGAGATAGCCTCATCTGGCTAGAACCACCTCTGAACTGGGATCTGGAAGCCCTGTAACTCTGGCCTGACTCAAAATAAGTGGGTCTATCAAACCGTGGTCCTGGGAACTGTGAAAGTGACCTAGCCGCTGAATAGGTTGAATGCCTAGGTAACTTCTGTCTCTGACCACCCCTAAACTCACCAAAGAAACTATAAGATCTAGCCCTCTTGCTCTGGCCCCTATCACGCTCTCGATCAGCTCGCTGCTGCTGCTTCTGCTCTTCTAAACCCTGAGCATACTCCTGAATACGAGAGATATCCCTACCCTCCTGAAGTGAGGCCTTCATGCAATCATTAATCAAATGCGGGCCAAGTCCAATCACAAATTGGTGTACCCGATCCTCCATCTCAGCTACAATTGTGGGAGCATACCTAGCTAAAAAATTAAAGAGAAGACTGTACTCCCAAACACTCATATTCCCTAGCGTAAATTTAGAAACCTATCAACTCGAGCCCATCGGACCTCTGCTGGCAAATTGTGTCAAAGGAAAGCCTCTGTTAACTTCTGCTATACAGCTGGGGGTGCATTAGCCCCTCTAGATAACTCCCAAGTCTCATACCACTAGACAACAACATGTTGCAAATGGTAGGAAGCCAACTCTACTGACTTTGTGTCTGAAGCATGCATTACCCTCAATGTCTGATCTATAAAATTATGCGGGTCCTTATCTGGTTTTGATCCAAAGAATACTGGAGGATCCAAATTAATAAAGTCTCGAACCCAGGCACTAGCAACCCTGTCAACATAACCAGTACTTGTACCCTGACGCTGGGCCTGAGCGGCCACTAACTAAGTCAATAATCGAATAGCATCTCGCATCTCCTGGCCTGTTGCATCATGTGGAGGAACTGGGGGGACTGTAGCTGTAGCCTCTCTGGGGTCCGCTGGGATGAAAGGGCTCTGAGAAGACTGAGGTGGGGCCTCACTCTGGGACTCACCCTGGCCCGAATCTACTGGTGGCACCCGACTGGTACCCTCATCTGTCGCAGCCTTGCCTCTCTAGTTGGCTGAAGCTCTCCTCATCACAGGCATTGCTGAAATCGCAATACATTATTAGAAAAGAAATCCTGTTGGTATGGCTCTAACGCACGATCTAAGATAAGAAAGAAGGACAATATTTCTAAATGCCCTGTAGCCTCTTATTTATAAGTGTGGTGTACAACACACCATAAAGAAGACTCTGCTAGACACGGCTTGTAGACAACCCTAGGACGCAACTAATCTGAAACCAAGTTTGTCACGACCTAAACCGGAGGGCCATGACGAGCACCCAGGCCCTACTTGCTGAGCACAGCTAAACATGATTTCATATCATAATCATAATCAAGAGTGGACCTCAAGGGTCATCAGATGAAAATCTACTAAATCATTTGAGAAATATGCTAAAAAGGGATGAGCCCGAAAAGACATACTATAAAACTATGCTGGACAGAACTATACAGGCCGACAAGACCATCATGAATACTATGCAGCAAAAATATAGGCTGAGGGGACCATACAACGTCTAACTATCTTTTGTGCATGCATGCATAGGGGTCATACATACATACATACATATATATATATATATATATATATATATATATATATATATATACATACATACATATATATATATATATATATATACATACATATATATATATATATATATATACATACATACATATATATATATATATATATATATATATATATATATATATATATATATATATATATATATATATATGTATGTATGTATAACGCCTATCAAGCCTCTGTGGGCATCCCATCGTGTCATATCGGCCTCTGTGAGCATCATCATCATCATGTGACCAGCTGATCAGGTGGTAGTGTGTATATAACTCCGTCACCTTCCCCATACCCCATATATATATTACATAATATACGAATAAATAACGCTTGAGGGGTCACAGGTCTGTACATATATATATAAATGAAATGCAATGCAAAAATATGATAAGAGTACATCCTGAATCTGTCGGAGTGAAGTAAGGTCGTTACACCTTTGAACATCATTATGAGATAGCATTTTCATCAATAAGTGACTCTATGATTCATACTAAATCTGAAGAAGGACTTACTGAAAACAATATTCTAGAACATGAATCAACATGGAGCATCCATAACTACTAAGAATAGGATCATTATGGAGTAACGTTACATTTACGCTCCGTTCATAAGGATCATGCCAAAAGAATGAAAGTTAGCCTTAACGTACCTCAAGTCATCCAAGCAATCAAACAACGAGCTTTTCACCACTAGAGCGCCAATCCTATAATAAGGAATACATTTACAATTTAGATGGCCTTAGTATGTCACGTATATCAAATGATAACTCGATTCTAAAGTGAAACGGGCAGTATTTCCCCTTATGTTTCAACAACCAACCACAACAACAAGAAGCTCATATAAGTCCCTTATACTCACTTCACAAGTATACCAAGGTACACATCAAACAATCCAATTTGCGCTTCGTATGCAACACTTTATACACTTTTTATTTACGTATCCATCTAGAAGAACCATAAAAACATGACAACAACGTCAACTACAACTAAATTACAAGGAAATCATTCCAATAACACCACAACAACATGATAAAAATTAGTCCACAACTCAACTTATAGTTCATAGCAAGTTTGAGCTTTTCCTTTCATGATATCCATTTTTAACCAGTAGGTTAAGGCTTAATAGCCTTATAACATGAAGATACAAATGAAATATTACCTCTAGAACTTAAGAACAACTCAAATCCAAGGTTACTTCGCCCTTAAGTTCCTTCCAAAATTGCCACAAGAAGCAATACTAGAATCCGAGGCTTCCGTCACTTAAAACTCACTTTTGATCTTTGATTTATCTTGGGTTTACTTAGGAAATGTTTGAGAGGGTTTTTAGAGATCTCTAGGGTCTGTTGGTGAAGAAAAATGGAGGAGAAACGAGCATGGACCTATTTAAACACTTAAAAACATTTCCACCGCCTCAATTATACGCCCTCCATGTACGGGCGTACTTCCATGTAGGTCCCTTACTTGGACCCTCAAAAATACAACATTCTGCCAACTTTTGAATATAAGGTACGGGGTACATGATCCTATACTTCTCAGATTTAGGATCTGTCAGTTGCATTGGAAAGAAGACTCTCTGAACTTGAAATTAAATTGTTTGTGAATTCCATAACTCCTCATATTGTAGAAGATATACCTCCCTAAAGTTGGACCAAAATCCTGTCCAGAATTCTGCCAAGTTTTTCCCGATTTTCCACAAACTTGATTCCTCGATTAACTTGACCTCGAAACTTTTAATTACTTACTTAACACTTGTTAAAGGTCTTCCTTATCCTTATAGGAGTTCCATGGCCTCTCCTTCTTACGTTATTTTACTTATGACACCAACGACGCAAAATTTACCAGGTGTAACAAACAACACCGCTAAAAAGGCCTCGTGGCAAGTATAGTATTGGAACATGAAACTACGTGAGGATGAAAATGGAATGGTCTTCCATTGTGGATGGAAGAAGTTTATGATGGAACAACATTTGGATAGGGGTGATTTTCTACTTTTTCACTATGATGGAAGGATGACTTTCCATGTACGCATTCTCGACCATAATGGATTGGAGAGATGATTGATGTAATGCAAGTTACAACAAAGGGAATATTATTTCCCGGCCTTTAAATGTTAAGGGAGTTGAGTGAATTTTTTTTGCTAAATTATATTAATCTATCATCATGAAATCATGAATTTGAGGTGATCTATGAATGATCTACGATTTAGTAATTATTACGATCTATCTGAGGACGATTGTTGTGTTTTATTAGATTGATTTAAACTTCAATCGAGTGTGCGTTATCTTTTTTTTATATTCAACATTTACACATTCCAATTTAATTAAAATGGCAGAAAATCAAATATAAAGTTCATCTTTTCAAATTAAAGAGTGGCTAATTCGAAAATTCTTTAGTAAAACAGCAGTTAAGCAAGAGTCCATACATTTATTTTTTTGGTGCTACAGTCAAACTTTTCTATAACAACATCGTTGGTTCCGAAAGTTTTTGGCTGCTATAGCGATTGAATGTTATACACCTATAATAACATTTGACATTTATATATTTAAATAAGTTTTTCCTGTGTCAGTTACATTTCTTTTGAGCTGAGGGTTGACACATCCTCTCTACCTTACTTGTGGGATTACACTGGATATGTTGTTGTTGTAATACTTCGCTGTTATAAGCATAAAAAATCAATAAAATATAATTTTTTATTTTAATGGTAAATAACAAAATAATTTAATGCCAAATCATAAAATAAAGGACACTTTGTATAAAGAAGATTTTTTTTAATGATGAAAATATATATTCATATAATATTCTTTGTCATAAATAGTGTAGTAAAGTATTAAGATATTTTTTTCAATATATTTAGACCTATTATTAGTAATTTTAGAGATTCTATTTCTATAAATATGGTTAGTTAATATATTACTAAAACAGAAGATAATGTTATAGAGGAGTAATTCTACAAAGAGTATACTATTATATAGATGTTGCTGTTATAGTTAAAAAACTGTTATAGAGAGGTAAACTATAACATAAAAAAATTGTTCCAAGAAAAAATTGGTTGTTATAGAGAGGTACTGTTATATAAGGATCTGACCGTAGTTGATCAACAATCAATTCCTTGATATATATATGGCACAACTCGCGTGCCCTTCATCCGACATAGCATATCAACACTTAGTTGCATATTGCGAGGAAGTAGTACATAAACCTCATTTCAAAAAAGATATAAATTGAATGGATTGGAAAGGGAGGGACGAATCGGAGCAACAAAGGGCTGAATCTCAGTGGATCGTGGCAGCAAGGCCACTCTACCACTTACAATACCCCGTCGCGTATTTAAGTCATCTGCAAAGGATTCTACCCGCCGCTCAATGGAAATTGTACTTCAAGGCGGTCACAACGACTCTTCCGCCGCGATAACCTGGCCAACGACACGTGCCCTTGGGGGCCAGAGGCCCTTAGTACGGGTTGGCAAGCGGACGGCGGGCGAATGCGTCACTTCTAGCCCTGATTCTGACTTAGATGCATTCAATCATAATCCAGCACACGGTAGCTTCGCGCCACTGGCTTTTCAACCAAGCGCGATGACCAATTGTGTGAATCAACGGTTCCTCTTATACTAGGTTGAATTACTATTGCGACACTGTCATCAGTAGGGTAAAACTAACTTGTCTCACGACGGTCACAAACCCAGCTCATGTTCCTATTGGTGGGTGAACAATCCAACACTTGGTGAACTCTGCTTCACAATGATAGGAAGAGCAGACATCGAAGGATAAAAAAGCAACGTCGCTATGAACGCTTGGTCGCCACAAGCCGATTATCCGTGGTAACTTTTCTCGACACCTCTAGCTTCGAATTTCGAAGGTCTAAAGGATCGTTAGGCCACGCTTTCATGGTTCGTATTCGTACTGGAAATCAGAGTTAAACGAGCTTTTACCCTTCTGTTCCACACGAGATTTCTATTCTCGTTGAGCTCATCTTAGGACACCTGCGTTATCTTTTAACAGACGTGCCGCCCTAACGAAACTCCCCACCTGACAATGTTTTTCGCCCGGATTGGCCTGCAAAGCATGCCTTGGGTCAAAAAAGAGGGGCAGTGCCCCGCTTCTGATTCACGGAATAAGTAAAATAACGTTAAAAGTGGTGGTATTTCACTTTTGCCTTTCGGCTCCCACTTATACTACACCTCTCAAGTCATTTCATAAAGTCGGACTAGAGTCAAGCTCAACAGGATCTTCTTTCTCTGCTGATTCTGCCAAGCCCGTTCCCTTGGCTGTGGTTTCACTGGATAGTAGACAGAGACAATAGGAATCTCGTTAATCCATTCATGTACGTCACTAATTAGATAATGAGGCATTTGGCTACCTTAAGAGAGTCATAGTTACCCCCACCGTTTACCCGCGCTTGGTTGAATTTCGTCACTTTGACATTCGAACGCTTTGGCAGAGAAATCACATTGCGTAAACATCCATCGGGACCATCGCAATGCTTTGTTTTAATTAGCCGTCGATTCCCCCTTTCGTCCGTTCGGAAGTTGGCGTTCGACGCCCGGGGAAGGCCCCCAAAGGGACCGTTCCCGGTCCGTCCCCAGGCAGGCACCGACAGCCGACGGGTTTGGGAATGGGACCCCCGTGCCCAGCCCTCAGAGCCAATCCGTTTCCCGAAGTTACGGATCCATTTTGCTGACTTCCCTTGCCTACATTGTTCCATCGACTAGAGGCTGTTCACCTTTGAGACCTGATGTGGTCATGAGTACGACCGGGTGTGGATGGTACTCGGTCCTCCAGATTTTCAAGGGCCGCCGGGAGTGTACCAGCCACCACGCGACATGCGGTGCGCGAAACGCGCTATTTGTCAGGGTTCCCCCGATCCTTAGGATCGACTAACCCATATGCAAGTGTCATTCACATGGAACCTTTCCCCTTTTTGGCCTTCAAAGTTCTCATTTGAATATTTGCTACTACCACTAAGATCTGCACCGATGGCTGCTCTGCCCAGGCTTACGCCTAAGGTTTTACGGAAACCACCGCGCCCTCCTACTCATCGGGGCCTGGCACTTGCCCCGACGGTTGGGTGTAGGTCGCGCGCTTAAGTGCCATCTATTTTCGGGGCTAGTTGATTCGGCCGGTGAGTTGTTACACACTCCTTAGCGAATTTCGACTTCCATGAGCACCGTCCTACTATCTTAATCGACCAACACCCTTTGTGGGATCTAGGTTAGCGCGCAGTTTGGCACCGTAACCTGGCTTCCGGTTCATCCCGCATTGCCAGTCCTGCTTACCAAAAATGGTCCACTTGAAGCTCTTGATTCCGTGGCGCTGCTCAACAAAGCAGTTTCACCGTCCTACCTATTTAAAGTTTGAGAATAGGTCGAGAGCGTTGTGCCCCCGAGGCCTCTAATCATTGCCTTTACCCGATAGAACTCGCACGTGAGCTCTAGCTATCCTGAGGGAAACTTCGGAGGGAACCAGCTACTAGACGGTTCGATTAGTCTTTCGCCCCTATACCCAAGTCAGATGAATGATTTGCACGAGAGTACCGCTGCGGGCCTTCGCCAGATTTTCCTCTGGCTTCGCCCCACTCAGGCATAGTTCACCATCTTTCGGGTCCCGACAGATATGTTCACACTTGAACCCTTCCCAGAAGATCAAGGTCGGTCGGCGGTGCACCCCTCAAGGGAATCTCACCAATCAGCTTCTTTACGCTTTACGAGTTTACTCACCCATTGACTCATACACATATCAGACTCCTTGGTCTATGTTTCAAGACGAGTCAAATTGGGAGCCCACAGGCCAGCGTCCGGAGCGCGCATATGCCGAAGCACGCCAGAGGCACACGCTGCCTACCACAATCAAGGAGAGGGCGTTCCACAAGCGAATCAAAATCCCGCAGGTTTAGCCCCCCTCCCCCTCCCCCCAATCCACACTGGTCCACTTCCTGAGTCGATTGGCGGACCGGCTCATCACCGTTCCACATCCGACCTGGGCGTATCATTAGCCCCCATCTACTTCCCTCTCGATAATTTCAAGCACTCTTTGACTCTCTTTTCAAAGTCCTTTTCATCTTTCCCTCGCGGTACTTGCTCGCTATCGATCTCTCGCCCGTATTTAGCCTTGGACGGAATTCCTTTGCCCGATTTGGGCTGCATTCCCAAACAACCCGATTCGTAGATAGTGCTTCGTAGTGCGACAGGGTCCGGGCACAACAAGGCTCTTACCCTCTTTGGCGCCCCCTTCCAGGGAACTTGGGCCTGGTCCGCAGCTGAGGACATTTCTTCATACTACAATTTGGACGACGGAGCTGCCCGATTCTAAAGCTGTGCTGTTCCCGTTTCGCTCGCCGTTACTAGGGGAATGCTTTCAAATTTCTTTTCCTCCACTTATTGATATGCTTAAACTCAGCGGGTAATCCCACCTGACCTGGGGTAGCGGTCGGAGCGCCTAAGCGTAAGAAGGGTCTGGGAGGCCAAACACGCGATGGCGTATAGCCACGACAATTCGAGAGTTGGGTTACTGTTACACCCCGTACTTCGAAGAAGCACTTATCAAATTTGAAACATAAGTACATTGAGTTATGGTTAAGTAAAACCACTTTGGAATATAAAGAGCAAGCATTATTAAGTATATTTAATGATTGAAGAATGTATATAAGGTATACCGGAAGGTTTTATAAGGAAATGAGTGGAAGAAATGGAGTAGTACGTCTTCAGAGAAAGAATGGGTAAAGTTTCGTGTGAAAATTTTGGTCCAACTTGAAGGAAGAATATCTCTTAGCATATGAAGTGTTTTGAAGTGAAACAAAAGCCTAAAATAAATTTCGTCAAGTCTAGTTTCGAACGCAACAAACCGCTCGTCAATAGGACTTCGGAGTAGAGAACTATGGATGTTACAAGTTTGGCTGACAGAGCAGAAACGCATGCTACAGTATTGCTACAGCACCGACCTGCTACAGTACTACTACAGTGACCCCCCCTAATTTGAGCTTTATAAAAGGGGCAAAACCCCATTTTTTTCACCAAAAAAAATCAGATTTTAGAGCAGCAACTCAAAGGGCAATTATGTCATAAAAAGTTGAGGGTTTGAAGTGATTTTGGTTAATCGAGGCTCGGGTAGCGTATAGTTGTGATTCTAGTATTGTTTTGCGGAGGATTTTGGCTTGGATTCAAGTTGGACATTGAAGGTATTGCTGTTTGAACAAGAATAAGGTATGAATCTCTTTCTATATACGTTAATACCAGTTTATTCTCGGAGACAAAGTCGTTAAATAATTGTATAGTAAGTTGGTTAGTTATGGAAGTTGGAAAACAAATGTACGTCTTGTCTTATGGCACATGTTGGTGTTGAAAGTGATGTTGTTAATGTTGGTATTGATGTTGTTGTTGTTGGTTGCTGAATTACGATTTTGGGCTAAGCATATAAACAGAGGAGATGCTGCCGAAATTTAGGCAGATTCTTGAAAGATTTATTTGAAAGATTAGAATAAGTATATAACAATGGACCTAATTATAGCATGAATGGTATTATATGTAGATTGCGAGACCGGAAATAGGTGGAAGAGCTGAGACGTGAATTTTCAGGTATGTTAAGGCTAGTCCCCTTTCCTTCAAAGGCATGATTATTATATTGTTGTCTTCTTTATATTTCCATGACCTTCTTACGTCCCAAGAGTGGAAAGCTCAAGATTATTAAGAGATCTGTATGAGATAGAGATGGGATGTGTTTTATGATAATAATGATGATGATGACTCTATTTCTAAAGATTCCAAGGTTTATGAATTGATGCTTTATGAAATTTATGATCTTATTCTTTGTTTTCCCTTGATGTTATTCATTATTGATAGTCTCACCTCATAATGCTAGTTCCTTCAAGGTGAGACATGACGATCATGATGTTCCATAATACAATCGGAGGTTACCGACCTTACGTCACTCCGATAGAGTTACAGTTTTTACTTGAGCTCCTATGCATGCTTCATGTTTGGTATGTGATGATGATTACACCGTGCCTAGATGGCCGGGCAGCACCGCTAAGGCGGGTGGCTTATACACCGTGTCTATATGGCACGGGCAGCACCACTAGTAGGCGGCGTGAGATGATTACCCCAGATGCAGGATAATGATGTTATTTGATTCGGACAGTTTATGTATGTATGTGTGATAACTTTTAAAGGTAAAAGTGAGCATGCATGATTCCGCCACGAGAGGCAAGCAGTTACAGTTGTACTTTCTTCTTATGTCTTATATATTTCCTTATTATGTTATCATATATGCCTTACATAATCAGTACTCTGTTCATACTGACGTCCCTTCTTATGGACGCACGTTCGCCCCCAAAAAAGGGGAACGCGCCCCATCTCTTGGGGCTCGGACACCTTGGGGAACTCCGGTTTTTCGGGGGCTACCAAACTTT
>NC_081342.1:51543303-51563500 GCF_029784015.1 Lycium ferocissimum | reverse complement strand
CTTTATGAGGCTTTGTATGGACGGAGATATAGATCCCCTATAGGGTGGTTTGATATTGGAGAAAACCAGTTAGTGGGCCTAGATTTAATTCAGCAAGCAGTTGATAAGGTGAAAATGATTCAAGAAAGATTGATAGCAGCACAGAGTCGACAGAAATCCTATGCGGATAATCAGCGATGCAAGCTAGAGTTTGAGGTAGGCGATTAGGTTTTCCTAACAGTTTCACTTATGAAAGGAGTAATGAGATTTGGAAAAAAAGGAAAATTGAGCCCTTGATACATAGGACCATATAGAATTATTCGTACAATCGTTAAGGTGGCATATGAGTTGGAGCTACCTTCTGAGTTAAAGTCTGTACATCCGGTATTTCATGTGTCCATGCTCCGTAAGTGTATAGGAGATCCTTCGAGAGTCGTACCGGAAGATGATATCCAGGTGACCGAGCAGTTATCATACGAGGAGGTCCCTATAGCTATATTGGATAGACAAGTTCGTCGATTGCAAACTAAGGATGTAGCTTCTGTTAAAGTGCTTTGGAGGAACAATAATGTTGAAGAGATGACTTGGGAAGCTGAAGAGGAGATGAAGACAAAGTACCCGTACTTGTTTTCGTCGTTCCAGGAGACTCAGTGTGAAGCATCATCATCCCCAGGTATTGTTTTATTTATAGTTGTTGTGATTGGTCGTGTGAGGCCATACTATTGATTTATGGTTGTTGTGATTGGTCGTGTGAGGCCATACTATTGATTTATGGTTATTGTGATTGGTCGTGTGAGGCCATGGTGTTGCGTATTTTAGTATGTGGCACTGGGAGGCATTATTTTGGGTTGCAGTGTACAGGATGGATTGGTACATTTACAAGGAAAACTCTGGCGAAATTTTTATAGAATCCCTAAGAGCTTAACATTCGGGGACGAATGTTCTTGGGAGGGGGGGGGGGATGTTACACCTTGGAATTTCATGTCGCTCGCATTATGAACATGCCAATGTAAACCTAAAGTGGACATGAAGCCCGTGTAAGGTTAAGAAAGATGTTTGATGATTCTAATTAAGATTCCAAAGGCATTTGAGGCTAAAGAAGTAAGTTTGTCAGAGAAAGTTGAGGTTGAGCCACGTTTTGGGAAATTTCATATCATTTGAGCTATACATTACCTAGCATCACATTGAGGAAGAGGTATGAGGTCCCTTAGATGGTTAATGAAGTTCTAGACAAGTTCCAAGAAGGTTCCATAAGGATTGGAGATCAAAAGAACGAGTTTTCGCGAAAATCGGAGTTGGGGTCTGGTTTGCGGCTGCAAACTGAGTTTGCTGTGCAGAAAACTGGCCGCAAACTCACCTTTTTGGCAGCCTTCACTACCCAACATCACCCCTAATCTGAGGAGCGAGTATGCGGCCGCAAACTCATCGCAAAGTAGAGTTGGGGGTGATTTTGCTACCTTTTTAAATCCCAAACGAACCCAACCTTATTTCCAACTTTCCACACTTATTTCCCTACCATTAGAGAGTCTTCTTTAGAGCTTTTAAAGGTTTCCTAACCCTCCACACCTTTCCATATCATCAAGAGAGAAGATCAACATCTAGAGCTTAAGGTAATCCAAGGAGGGTGATGATTCTTGTTTCTATTTAAGGTTGTGGTGAGCTTGAGCTTGGAGAAAGTTGTGTCACGGCCCAACCGGAGGGCCATGACGGGCACCCGGTGCTAACCCACCCGGGCGCCTCTTATCGTACTCTCATATTCGCATCTAGGTGAGCCACATGACTTACTTATAATTTACATACATCAATAGTCCTAATCTCGTTGGGCAACAACGTATTTATATCATCATCAATAACAATGCCCATATCCATACACACAAGCCGACGAGGCTATCAAAATGACATACGAAATATGAGCCAACAAGGCTACAAGACATCTAACAATACACAACTGTCTACGAGCCTCTAAGAAGAGTAGGTAACAACATATAGGCAGCACAGGACCCCGTCATACCCATATGTACGTACACAAAAGAATAATACCCAAAAGCTATGGTGATAATCATGCTCCACTTCAGGTCAGACCTTTTAAATTTCTATCATTTTGGATAGAACATGCATCTTTCCTGGATACAGTTAGGCTGAATTGGTCCACTTGGGAGAATGAGGATCCTTTCATAAACTTCAAAAGCAAGATGAAAAAGTCAAAAGGAGTGTTATCCAAATGGAGCAGGGAAGTGTTCGGTGATATATTCAAGCAGCTGATAATAAGGGAGGAAATAGTGAGATTAAAGAAAGAGTTGTTTGAAGAAAATCCAAGCCAAGTAAATAGAATGGTTTTGCAGAAAGCTCAGGCTGAGACTAAAAGATATTTGCATTATGAAGAAGAGTACTGGAGACAAAAATCAGGCCTGGATTGGTTTGTAGATGGAGACAAAAATACTAGATTGTTCCATAATCTAGTAAAGGGTAGGAGGAAGAAACTGCAGATCAAAAGAATTCAAAATTCAGATGGTTCATGGATTAAGGATGATGACCAAATGGCAGATGAGGCTGTGCACTTTTGTACTCAATAATTTTCACAAGAAGAGTTAATTGGAGATGAAAATTTGTTGTCACACATTCCTGTTTTGATTGATCAAAATAGAAATGATCTACTGTGTCAAATGCCTAGTGTTGATGAAGTCAAAAAAGCTATTTTCAACCTTAGTGGATCAAGTGCTAGTGGACCTGATGGTTTTCCTGGAATTTTCTATCAGACCTGTTGGGATATTATTAGCTTGGATGTATACAAGATGGTGGTGGCTTTCTTTCAGGGTCATACTCTTCCAAAGTCAGTTACTCACACAAATCTTGTTCTACTACCAAAGAAGGAGTTGGTTCAAAGTTACTCAGACTTAAGGCCTATAAGTTTAAGTAATTTTATCAACAAAGGGATGTCAAGAGTGGTTCATGATAGATTGGAAGTTGTGCTACCAGAGTTGATATCTATTAATCAAGCAGGTTTTGTACAAGGGAGAAGCATTATTGAGAATGTGCTATTGGCACAAGAGATACTGACAGACATCAGAAAAAGGGGCAAACCAGCAAATGTAGTGATCAAATTGGACATGGCAAAGGCCTATGATAGAGTATCTTGGTCATATTTGATAAAGGTACTCGGCGAGAATAGATTTGCTAGTCAATTCATTGACATGATTTGGAGGGCGATTGAAATAAGCGGTATTCTATCCTTTTCAATGGTCGGCCAAAGGATTTTTCCATTCAACCAGGGGTGTCAAACAAGGTGAACCACTTTCCTCGCACCGTTCATCTTATCGAGAGGTGTTATCAAGAGCTCTAAATGCGAGAATTTGACAATCGAGTATGTGGGCTATGGCATGCCTAAACGGAGTCAAAATATCAATCATTTGGCTTATGCGGATGATACTATAATATTTGCATCCGAGAAGGAGTCATTGAAGAGAATTATGAAGATCTGCGAGATTATGAGGCAATTTCGTGTCGGTGATCAATAAAGGCAAGAGTGCCTTTTATATGCATCACAAGATTTACGGTGCCTTTGTCTCAACAGGTGGAGCAGATTACAGGCTTTAAAAGGGATCAATTTCCATTAAAGTACTTGGGATGCCCTATATTTCATGCAAGGAGGAAAAAGGTATATTATAATGACCTTATCAAGAAGGTGAAAAACAAGCTACAAAATTGGAAAGGAAAATTGCTCTCTTTTGGTGGAAAAGCAGTTCTTATCAATAGTGTGCTTCAGAGTATTCTAATATACATCTTGTCACCGTTGTTCCCACAAAATATACCATTAATGAGCTTCATAAAATCTTTGCAAGGTTTTTCGGAGTACTAAAGAAGAAGGTAAAAGCGAGGCATTGGTCTCTCTTGGGATAAGGTTTGTTTACCAAAAGAAGAAGGAGGATTAGGATTCGGATCTCTAGATGATGTGTCTAAGGCCCTTTTTGCCAAATTATGGTGGAGATTTAGAACATCAAATACATTATGGTCAGCCTTCATGTGGAATAAATATTGCAAGAAGATGAAGCCTACAAAAGTGCAGTAGAAAGGTAGATCACAAGTGTGGAAAAGAATGCTAGAAGCAAGGGATCGGGTGGATCAACAGATATGGTAGGAACCTAGAAATGGAGCATGTGATGTATGGGAAGATAATTGGACTAAACTTGGTTCACTCAAACAGGTAATACCTCAAGATTTTCAGATTAACACCAGTATTGAAGAAGTATCATACTTTATGAATGCAGAAGGCTGGGATGTACAGAAATTGCATAACAAGCTGCCAAGTAATGTGTGTGATCATATCCTACAAGAGTTGAGTATAGTGGAGCATTCAGAGGAGAAAGATAAAGCCTGGTGGATGGCTAGTACTACAGGAGATTTCACTGTAGGGAGTGCTTGGAATTTGCTCAGGAAAAAGGCTCAAACATCGTATTTCCTCACTTTCCAAAATTGTGGTTCAAAGGAGTTCCATTCAAAATATCATTCTTCCTATGGAGATTGTGGAAGTTCAAAATACCAGTGGATAATGTACTAAAGAGAATGAATATCAGCATTGTATCTAGATGTAGATGATGTCTGAACCCTCATCAAGAGGAGACAGTTCAACATCTATTCCTAACAGGTGAATTTGCAGCAGAAATATGGCAATATTACAATGTTGTTGTGGGGATAATTGCTCCAAGGATTCAGATTCATCAGACAATAGTGCAATGGTGGTATATGCAAGGTCCTACAAAACTCAAGTTAGTTATGCAGTACACAAAGCATTCATATTTGGCAATTATGGAAGAGAAGAAATACTATCATGCATGGGGTAACATGAATAAAATAAAGGTGATAAATGGGATCAACGACAATCTACAACAACCGGTGAAGACATTATATCCTTGGTGAGAAATATTCCACATGATTGGCCTCACATGGTGAAATATTTGGAGGATTACGAGGCCTAGAATAGGATATAAGATGGTGCAATGGAAGTTTCGACGATCTTTGGTGGTTCAAGTGCAATACAGATGGGGCCTCTAGGGGTAATCCGGGGTTGAGTTTGTTTGCTTTTACGCATTAGAGATAAGGTTGGAAACCTGATATATCTTTGGGGCAAGAAGAATAGCTGATACAACTAATATCACAGTAGAATCTGTGGCTATATTGGATAGAATTGAGTTCTGTATTAAAAATGATCTGGTGCCTGTAATGATTGAATCAGCTTCTCTGTCCATGATAAACATTATTAAAGGAATATGGGAGATTCCATGGAAGATCAGTATGGAAGTTAGTAAGATCAACTTTTGGAGGAACAAGGGACAAGTGCAGTTTGCTCATATCTTTAGGGAAGGCAATGCACTTGTACATTTTTTAACTAACTTGGTTTTTTATTTTGCAGGTACAGTTCATTTTCATTCATTTGCTGAGTTGCCAACAGGTGCAAAGAAGATTCTCAATAGTGATAAGATGATGATGCCTAACTTCAGAAGCAAGATTTACAGAAATAGAGAACCAGACTGAATTCATATGCATCTGATCTCTGTATACATGCCAACAAGTGATGACACATGATTTAGTTTCACAAGGAAGTAAAGGTTCATGATAACAGCTTGATCTGATTGTTGTAGTCCTGGTTGGATGACTAAGGTTATCCTTGTTAGTGTGTGGTATTAACAGAAATGTTCATCCTACTAACAGGATCTCCTTAGTTACCTAATCCAGCTACAAACATTCAACATAACCTCATGTGTAAGATTGATCAGGGATATTGGACAGCAAAGGACAGCAACCATGAGGAGCTTCATACCACACCTCTTCTTGAAAGATTTTCAGTGAGATTAGATGTCATAGCACCTGGTGAGAGCTTGAGGTGACTGATAATGGCATCAATCCAAAGAAGGAGTGTTCTTGTTTGCAGTTTCTTCATTGTTACACTTGGCTGTTCAAACAAGGCTTAGACTTTCTTTTCATTTCCTAGGATAGAGTAGTATAGCTTTTTTCAGCTTTCTTTCATTTTGTTCTGTAAATATCTTTGATTATTTTTAATAAAATCCAACAGCATCAATCTGATTGGTTTTTTCATTAAAAAAAAAATACCCAAAAGTTGTAGCTCCGGATGAAATTGAGCTCCTCTATGTAGTCCCTGAATAAGAAATCTATGGATCAAGCCTGTCTCCCTGTCCACCTGCGGGCATGATGCAGCGTCCACAAATAAAAGGACGTCAGTACGAATAATGTACTGAGTATGTAAAGCATAATCAACATCATAGTAGAAGCATAATAAACAGCACAAGAAATAACATGAGATGGGAGAATCAGGAGGTAATTACCTCTAGTGGCCTTCATCATATCTAGTTATTTGTCTTTCATAAGGACCTTCCATTTCAAATGCTTACTTATGTACATATATATTCGTATATATTCGTATTCGTATTCATATTCATACTCGAATCCATATCTATATCATACCCGACCATGAAGGTTCGGTGGTTCACATACCCGGCCATGACAAGGCTCAGTGATTATACATACCTAGCCCTACTAAGGCTCAGTGTTATCCGTACCCAACTGCAGTGGTGTGCGCGCGGTAGGGATCATACCCGACCATATAAGCTCGGTGTTACATAATAGTCATACATACTTAGACATGTATACATAAGAGCCCATAAGCGTCATCAACATCATTACCATCATCATTTTCGTCACATCTATCCTTAGGGGATCAACTATCATATAAGGGAGATAATAGCATCGTGAAAATATCGAGGATCATGAGCTTTAGTAATTTTTGAGATAGAGTCATTTGAAAGACATTATAGAACTCATGAGAGGGTATATAGCAAAGGAATCATGCCTTAATGAAAGAAGTGTTAGCCTTACATACCTCTTTGTCTTCTTAACTAATTAACGTTCGCCGTCGAATCTTGAACAATCTACATTAGAAGGATTCATACCATAGTTAAGCCTTAATGATACTCTTAAATTCAAACTAGAGTAATTCATGATCTAATGAAAATTGGGCAGCATTTCCCCTATTTCGTCGACTTCCACCATATCACAAAACAACTCCCAAACATCTATAATACACCCACAATATCATAATCAAGTAATCACATTCCATTAAGCCTTCAAAATTCATCCTCATGTTCAACTTATACCAACAACTTCACACCCATTTTAGCATATTTTCATACAATGCTTTCTTATGACCAGTTATACCTTCCATAACAATACTATATCCATATTATACTAAGAATCATGACTCAAGTTAGCTTACTACTCAAAACATCATAAAAACTCCATTTAGACTTCATTATCTACTTCCTTCGTCTACCCAAGTTTTGCTACAACCAAGCATTCTCAATAACATGAAATAAGCTTGGAAACTAACCTTTTTATCCCATAGGAACAAGCTTTGTAGCAGCTATCAACTTGTGCAAAAACCCTAGCTACAATGCCTAAGTATTTCTTGAAATCTACCAACCCTAGTAAGCCTTCTAACACATGAACAATTTAATTCTTGCTATTAGATCGTTGTAATCTCTTGGGTTTGGGTAAAATATGTTTGTATAAGGGTTTTGGAGCTTTATAGAGCTTGGACGAAATATGGGAAATGAAAATAAAGTGAGGGTCGTCCATCCTTATAAAATAAAAATCTGACCCGACCCGATTATACGGGTCGTATAATTTATACGATCCGTATAATTCCACCAGGTTTCACCCTTCTCTGGACGAAATCTACGGATCATTATATGGGCCGTATAATTTATACGATCCGTACAAATGGTCGTACAACCGAAAAATCCCGATTTTCATTCTCGTCGACTCGTTTGACTTCAAATCCTCATGGAACCTTCTTGGCACTTATATAACAGTTCATTAACCATACAATAGGCCCTGTAGTAGCCCTTTAAGATATTTCTAAATAAATATTAGCTCAAATATAGTGGAAACCTTCCGAACACGACTTACATTTCACTTCCTTCATCAAGCTAAATTTCACATATTCGTATGACTTCAAAAGTTTATAGTATGCACCTTAAGCTATCTAATACTTCCCTTAAACTCATAAGGATTTCATAATCATCCTAATCTCACACTAGCCTATCCACAAGGCAACACATCGGGAAATTTCCAAGGTGTAACAGTTGAGTGAGGTGAAGCTCCTTGATTGTAAGGTATGTTTTCCATCTTATTCTTATGGTTGAGTTGATGTAAAGGTTTAGTACTCCTTAGTGAGGAAAAGTACTACAGTAGAGAAACCATGGATGGTGTAATGAAGAAGATGACTGCGAGCGAACTTTAAAAGGGGATTTTTGGCTATCTTGGGATTTAATTGAATATAACTTCTTGATTGTGATATTATGGATGTTGTTATTGATGTATGGGAGTTATTTTGTCATTTGGTGAAAGTTCATAAAATAGGGGAAGTGCTGCCCAATTTTCGTTAGCTCGTAGTCGCTCTAATTGAACTTAAACATGTTTCCTAGACTTAACCTTAGTGTAATTCCTCTTGTAGGTAGACTTTGTGAACTTGGAAGGAGGATGTTAAGTGATTAAGGAGACGTTAAGGTATGTTAAAGCTATTCCTTCTTCATTTTGGCATGATCCTATGTTATGAGCCAACAAGCGATTAAACGAACTTTCATATTACTCTACTCTTAGAAGCACTAGGAGTACTTCAGTCTTTGATGTTCCTACACCCCATTTATGATTGTCCTTCTGTTCATGGGTCTTGAGATTTATTATATTGATGATGCTAGCTCAAAGGATGTTCATCGGTGATCGTACGACCTTATGTCACTCCGAGAGTTCTATGTAATCACTTCATTTATGCATTACATTCATATTCATAGGCACATTGACCCATGACCAGAAGGCGTTATATACGCGTATATTATATGTATATGGGGTATGGGGAAAGGGATAGGCGTTATATACGCATTACCACCTGATCAGCTGGTGCACCATGGTGATGAATATGGACCGGGGTGCACGTTCCTCAGCAAATATATATGATGATGATGATGATGATGGTCACAGAGAGGCTGATCGGATATGAAATATGGATCGGGCTGAACGTTCCTCAACACTATGACCTATATATATATATATATATATATAGGTCGGATTACGTTCATGATTCTTATTCTTATGCTTTTGTTACTCTTATTCCTTACATACTCAGTACATTATCTGTACTGACTCCCCTATTGCTCAGGGGGCTGCGTTCATGTCCGCAGGTTCAGGTAGACAAACAGGCGGTCCAGCTTAGTAGGACCTCTACCCAGCGGTAGTCAGTACGCTCCATTTGATTCGGAGCTGCAGTCTATTTTGGTATGCTATTCTTTTGAGATGTATATGTATATGGGTATGACGGGGCCCTATCCCGTCTTTCTACAGCTTTATTCCAGTAGAGGTCTGTAGATAGTTGTATGTATATGTCAGGTGATGTAGCCTTGTCGGCTTCTATTCTTTTATGTACAGTATATGTAGCGGCCTGGTTGGCTTGCGGTGTTCTTTCAGCATGTATATACATTCAACTGTGCAGAGTTCTTGAGGTCACCCTCTCATGAGTTCGTATAAGTTCAGTTTGAGTTACTTATAGGCCCTTGATGTTCATTATTGTCCAGATACGAGTATAGGGGTGTTTGGTCATTAGAGGTCAGACACTCGTCACGACTCATCGATTTGGGTCGTGACAAAGTTGTCGATCTGGATCTAAAATAAACAAATGAAAACGCTTTCTGTAACAATTTAAATTCATGAATAGTAGATGTAAAAACAGAAGTAGATTAATAGTAATTATGTAACAAAGGATGCAACATTACCAGTTCTTCATTTTGATCAGGATTTAAAATAACCTTGTAAAAGCAAGGACTATCATCTCTATTGATGCTATTAGCTCCACTGTTTCTCGTTTTCACCATTTTCGCTGCTAATTATTTTTATTCTAGTAAATTAATGCTAAATTGACAATATAAAAGCTTGACTGTAGGTTCAATAGGATTAACCCAATTTGTTAATTCAGTAATTAAATTATTAACTTGACAGATAAAGCAAATGGTTTGCGTCCTTATTCTATAATGAGGACATTATACTTCAGAGGCAGTGCCATGATTTGAAGCTTACGACTTTAGAATTTTAGTCTTTTTGAGTTCCTAGTTTTAAATTGATAATGTGTACATATTAAATGAATTTCTTAAGAGAAAACAATGTTTGAACCAAAACCACTGAAACTTAAAGTTTGTTCATTTTCCATTTGAGGTAAATTCAAAATTGTTCGAATTGTGTAACAAAGATGGGTGTGTCAGGAAACAATGTGAAGTCACCCGTATTTCGTTGTCCAGGGAAAAATCAACTTTGTTGTCAGGTGACTAGGCATGAGATTGACGTCAACTCTCACTCTTAGAGTCAAAGCTTTGGTTGGTGCGATCCTCTTGTAATGACTCGCTTGGTTGTTTTATGCCTTTTTACTCTTATTTCATGAAATACTCCTCCCGTAGCTTCTTCATGGTAATTATGACTTATGGGGATGGGTGGTGCGATTCTCGAGACAATGGGGTGAGTTTCAAATTATATTTAGTGAATTTGGAAGTCCTTAAGTTACGAAAATGAAGAAGGTTGACCAAAGTCAACATCGGGGTAAATGGGTCCATATGAACTTTCATCGATTCCATTAGGTCTGAAACATGATTTATGACTTAGTCGGGTAGTTGATTCAAGTTCTGAGAGGCTCGAGCAAAATTTGAGCTTTTGGTTCGAAACCAGTTAAAGTTAAGAGTCGACCACGGTCAACATCGGGCCAAGACAACCTATTTTCAGTGTTTTGAGTGAGTGAGAAGGTTTGTAGTGTGTTTTATGACCAAAGTACATATTTGATTTGTGTCTGGGAGGTCTCGAATGAGTTTTGGATGTCAAAATCAAGTTTTGAACTTAGTTGGTTTTTCAGTTACTGGTGTGGACCATTTTACCTTCGCGATCGTGTGGTCATGATTGTGAAGAGGGGGAGTGAATTGGGTCGTGGTCGCATGGGACCTGCTCGCTTTCATGATGGGTACTTCCTGGGTCGGGTCAGGTTTAGTCATCATGATCACGGGAGTGGGCCTCGTGATCGCGATAAAGGGAATCGCTGGTCAGTGTAATAATTTCCCAACTTCAAACTTAGACTTCATTTTCACATATTTCAAGATCTAGAGCTCGGTTTGGGGTGATTTCCAAGGCATTTGGCTAGTTTAAGCTCGGGGGTAAGATTCTAATCCTAATTTTGATGTTTCTTCATGAATTCTTCCTTTAATTTGGGATTTAATCCATGGTTTGGGTTGGAAATTGGGGCTTTTAGCCATACGGTAAAATTGAGTTTTTATTGAAATTGGAGGTTAATCCATGGCTAGTTTTGAAAGATTTTCTGGGTTTAAACTATTAAGTTATGGGTAAACTATTTCTTAAATAAATTCCAGTCTTGCCCTTGGGGCTCGGATTTGACTATTTTGGGTTCGTTTTGGGTTTCGAGTATAAGTATAGCAATATGGGTGTATATGGACTCGTATACTCATGTAGATCGCGTAATTGATAGATTGGGATCGATTTGAAACTTTGAGGAAAGGAAATGCGCTTTCTTGAGGTTCATGGAACGTTTTCTCGGCATTCAAGGTATGTTAAGACTTGACTTCACTTAGGGAATGATTTTTGTTAAATTAAGGCTAAAAATGGAGTTATAAAGGGGTAAGGTCATAACGGGGGGTCTCGTACCCGTGATGTGACAGGCAAGGGCTATCATCTCTATTGATGTTATTAGCTCCACTGTTTCTCGTTCTCACTATTTTCTCTGCCAATTATTTTTATTCTAGTGAATTAATGCTAAATTGACAAAATCAAGGCTTGACCGTAGCTTCAAAAGGATTATTAAAATTTGTTAATTCAGCAATTAAATTATTAACTTGACATATTATACTAAATGGTCTAGATTTTTCAAAATCTGCTTTCTGGAATTAATCATTTAATGAAAATATTGGTTTTTTGCTCACCTCATATATGTTATTCCTATGGTTTCTGGAGCACAAATGCGAAATTAGAAAGCAAATTGTTTGTGTCCTTATTTTTATAATGAGGACATTATAATTCGGAGGCAGTGCCATGATTTGAAGCTTATGACTTTGGAGTTTTAGTCTTTTTGAGTTACTGGGTTTTAAATTGATAATGTGTACATATCAAATGAATTTCTTAAGACAAAACAGTGTATGAACCAAAGCCACTGCATTCTGCAGCGAACTAAGAGTTTGTTCATTTTTTATTTGAGGTAAATCCAAAATTGTTCGAATTGTGTAACAAAGATAGTGTCACGCCTCAAATTTGAAGAGGCGTGGCTGGCCCTTATATATGTTCCTTTTGGTACTGTTGGCTATAGACATTTATGGCGGCCTCATCGGCCTGCACAGTTATGTATATATGTTTTGGGCGTGTGTGCCCTTCGGGTATGATAGTTGTTACTTATAGATGATTTAGGATACGACCTTATCGGCCATGGTTAGTATTGTTTGTTTACGGGTAGGCCTCGTCGGCCTAAGTTGAGGGTTACCCCTCCAGAGTCACGCGCGCAGTGATTCGCTCGGGCCGAGTATGGCACCAGGTGCCGGCCACGCCTATCCAAATTTGGGGCGTGACAAACTTGGTATCAGAGCAGGTCTATCCTAGGAAGTCTACAATCCGTGTCTAGTAGAGTCTTGTTTATAAATGGGTTGTGCACCACATTATATAAACAGGAAGCTCTAGGGCATTTAGGAGTTAGTTACCCTTCTTTCAAATCCAAATCGTGCTATAAGTCTTTGAGTCATAAGATGTTAGTCAGTACTTATGTTTGCTAATAATACAGAGGTGCGGGAAATTAGAAAGATTACAGCTAGCCAGAGGGCTAGTACAGCAGCAGGTAAGGGCACTAGTAAGGAAAAGTTTTTGATTATGTGACCCGGTTTGAAGCCTCATCAGATATGTATGCCGGATGTGCGAATCTCATGCTTAAGACCCTAAGATGGGAATATCTATAACACTTCCATGAATAAAAGCTATGAGAGTATCAGAAGGTACAAGTATAAGCTTTAGTAGGTAAAAGAAGCAAAGTGAAAAGGATACGAGGCACCTAGTGAGTAAAGATCATAGGTATTTATAATTCAAGCAGAAGGATATAAGGATCGTGAGTCTACGTTCAACAGTAGTATAGGTACGTACAATCAGTCGCACCCATTTCAGTTATGTTTATGATAATTAACAGATGTGGTTTAAGAGCAGGGTGGGAATTCAGGATCTAGTCGGTTAGTGTTAGATGATGTTGGTTCCCCCTTATGAGATACCAAGGTGATAATTGTAAGTTAATGTTGGATGGAACAATAGAATTTATGGTCAAGTGAAAGAGAAAAATAAGAGAAGACGGACCTCGAGATTATAAAAGAGTGGGTGACTTCAACAAGATTACCACAAGGCTAAGTTAGCCCCCCGGAACAATAGACATCAACATGAGCTATCGGATAAGATAAATCAATACAAATTAGGAAAATAGAGAATTTCGATGATAGTTGACGCTGCAAGAAATACAGAGGCCGTGTGCCGGTAATAGTAGAATGGGTGATAAAAGAATAAGGGTTACCGCAAGGTGAGTTAAGATATGAAAAGACGTCGAGGATAAAGAAATAAAATATCTACAGATAGAACTTCAGAGCATTAAATGTTAGTACTC
This sequence comes from Lycium ferocissimum, assembly GCF_029784015.1. NCBI lineage: Eukaryota > Viridiplantae > Streptophyta > Magnoliopsida > Solanales > Solanaceae > Lycium > Lycium ferocissimum. The sequence continues at coordinate 51,549,783 of NC_081342.1, read as the reverse complement.
CCCTAAAGGGGGAAAGAGAATGCAATATGGTATTAGGTTGGAATTAAGTGGTTCGTATAAATCAAGAACAGTAAGGAAGAATGCGATGTAAGGCGAGAACAAATAAGAGTCCTGCAGATATGTCACGACCCCAGGATGATAAGTAAGCATGACACCAGAAAGGGGCAGTAAGGGTTCCTAGTGAATGTGTCAATTAACAATAAGCGTGAACGGACACATGATATATAAGGAGCCAGTGCGGAAGGTAAGTTCAGACAAAAGACAAACCGAGCAAGGTTATGCAAAATGTAGATATGATAGCGAATTGGCAAATAGTTAGTGATTGATTAAAAAAGAGCCTAGTCATGGCAAACAAAAGGACACAGACAGATCATCAAACTATGCAGAATGGGCGTAATGAACTCCCAAAGATACGTAATTCGGTCTCGCAAGCTTGCTATTGTAACTTTCATCGATGAAGGGTATTTCGAAATATAAGAGGCAAACCGAAAAACATGGATTAGAAGCGACCCGTAAGCAAGAGGGTACATATATAAATATCTAAGGATAACTATAGGTGAGTAGAACCATCGAGAACCCTGTCGAGCATATCTAGTAAGGTAGTTGGAATGTAATACTTAAGGTGAATTATAGAGAGATAACGTTAAAAGATGGAAAGGCTAAATAAAGTAGCAAATCAGAGAGTATCTTGGAGATCCTTGAACTCCCGAGGTGGTATATAAATTATAGAGAAAACCAGGTTGCACAAAGATAGTAGGATTATTCAGTGATGACCATTGTAGTCTTAACAATGAAAATGATAGCCCTTCATAAAAGAATGTGGGATAGAAAGTAAGACAATGAGGATCATGAGTTAGAGGGCTAATGTTGCGACCCAACTAGAGGGCCATGACAGGTACCCGGAGCTAGCGTACCGAGCACCACCTGTCAGACTTATCATCAAACTCAACCTGAATATACATCATTCCTAACCCAAGCTAATCATGAAATGATATTCGAATATCCCTCAAAACATAAATGTACATAAGCCCACGAGGCTACAAAATGATATACAAGATGTACACTAAGAAGATCACTAAACATCTACTACCCACACATATGTATCTACGAGCCTCTAACTGGAGTACTGAAATCACAAGGACGGTACAAGACCCGCCATGCCCCAAATATGTACACAAAAGAATATACCAATAGGCTGCACCTCCGGAGTAGTGGGGTGCTCCTGTACAACTGCTGATAAGGCTCCTAGATATCCGGTCCATCTCCCTGTCTACCAACGGGCATAAACACAGCGTCCATAAAGGAAAAAAGACGTCAGTACGAATAATGTACCGAGTATGTAAGGCCTGTACAATAACATAATAGAGAAATAAAATAACATAAGATGAAGAGATAACCTGTAACTGATTGCCTCTTAAGGCGGAGTCATGTATGCTAACTTTTATAATAAACAATATCATATCAAGTATGTATATGTAAACTACCCGACCATATAGGTACAGTGTGATCATCATTAGCCCGCGTCCGGGCCTCCCGCGTTCAGGGTAAACATCTCATGCTGCCCACTAGTGGTGTCTGCCCGGCCATATAGGCACGGTGTAATCATCATCATAGCTGCCCACTACGCCCATCGTAGTGGTGTCTGCCCAGCCAACTAGGCACGGTGTGATAATACATATACATAACATAAAGCATGTATGAGAACTCAAGTAAAAGCTATAGCTCTATCGGAGTGACGTAAGGTCAGGAACCTCCAATTATATTATGGAACAATCATCCTCATTATGTCTCACCTGGAAGGAACTAGTATTATGAGGTAAGATGGCCAACAATGAATAATGTCAAGAAAATTATGGAGTAAGATCATTAAGCTCATAATAGCATCAATTCATAAACTTTGGAATCTCTAGAAGTAAAATCATCATCACCATCATCATTATCATAGAACACATCTTATCTCTTTCTCATAGGAAGCTCTTCAGAATCTTTAACTTTCATCTTTTGGGATGTAAGAAGGTCATGAAAACATAAAAAGGAAATCACAATATGGGAGTCATGCCTTTGAAAGAGGGGGACTAGCCTTAACATACCTTTTCGTCTCTTTATTTTATCGACTAAACGCTTTCCTTCCAAGCTCACGATTCTACATTCAAGAGAATTTGTACCGAAATTAGATAATTGGAAGCATACTTAGGACAATTCCCTCCACATAATAAACAACTCTCAAACATCAATAGCAATGCCCATCATATCATAATCAATAAACTTCTTTACGTTAACCATTGTTCAATTCTCAAAACGCCCTTTCAAGGTCATCCATAGCCATAGCTATGACATAACACCATATTAATTCCCATATAATACTTCTTTAACTTCATTTTTATCCTTCACAACAAAATTATACTCATGGCATATCAAAAACTATGATTCAAGTCAAGTTACTATTCAAGAGTGTCATTATTTCCACATTTGGGCTCCATATACTATTTTTTTCCCTAATTCAAGTATTTAACCACTCAATATTCTTAATAACATGAATTAGATGTGAAACTCACCTTTGATCATATAAGGTTGAACTTTGGATGAAAATACTTCACTAGAGAAAACCCTAACTTCAATTCCAAATGGAATCTTGACTTCCACAAACCCTAGTGATCTTCTCTACACTTGATTCTCTTAGTTCTTGATGTTAAATCTTTGATCTCTATTGAATTTGTGTTGATATGATGTGCGGAATATTCTAGAGGTCTCAAGAGGTGTGGAGAAGGTAGAAAATGAGAAATAAGAACTTGGGTCTTATTTTTATAAAAAGAGGACAAAACTGCCCGATATGGATTATACGGACACTTATATGGTCTGTATAATTTTATACGGTCTGTATAAGTGACCGTATAATCTATCTAGTGATGACCCTGCACTGTGACTATTATATGGACCGTATAAAGTTATACGGTCCGTATAATTGGTCGTATAACTCACCCTCTTCCCGAAATTATTCTCGTTGATTCACTTGATCTATAATCGTTATAGAACCTTCTTAGCACTTGTTAATACTTCATTAACCATCTAAGGAGCCTTGTAACTTCTCCTCAAGACATTACTAAATAATCCTTAACTCAATAGTTTGCGAAACCTTTCCCAAACACAACGTATACTTCACTTCTCCTCAACGAACTTAGTTTCACCAGTTCATATAACTTCAAAATCTTATCGTATATGCTTTGAAGCTACCACATACTCTCCTTAATTTCATAAGAACTTCATGTTCACTTAAGTTCATGTTAGTCTATTTACAGCACAACGAAATGAAATTTTTGAGGTGTAACAGCTAAGAGGGAGCCTGATCTATAGATATCGAGCGGAATTAAGACGTATTGAATAAGCTTGAATCAAATGAGAATAAGTATTGGGGTAAAAGAAATAGCTATGAGTTGGTAATGTCCATGTATGAAGAGATTTAATATGAAGACGAGAGCAATCATGAGAAAGGTAGTTGTACTACGATATAAGGAGATGTTACAGCAAACCGATGAATGCTGAGGTGAGCTTGTATTTATGATTTACTATGTTCATGATAAATGGCCATGTGAGGCCAAGTGTTGCCATCTACAGATATTGGCCGGGTGGCATGTGTAGTATATTTTCTGGCTGCGTGCAAGTTGAGTTTACTCCAATTTACAAAAGAAACTCGGGTAAAATTTTTGTGAGATTATGAGATTTAATATTCGAGGACGAATGTTTCTAAGGGGGGAAGGATGTTACACCTCGTAACTTTGTGTATCATGTTTATCATGAGTTGGTTGATGTAAGTACGAGAATAGAGTTACATTTGAAGTTACAAGCGTTCAAGTGTGCTCCAAATATATTAAACCTTGTACATTCGCGTCGATTGCATCGTAAGCAAACTAACTTAAACCTGGAGAAGCCACGAGACCCCCACAAGGTTAGGAGAGGTTATAAACCAATGCTAAGTATGTACCTTAACCTTTAGGGGTCAAATGAAGCGAAGGAAACAAGTTCGTCCAAACTCGGGGAAAGGTAGGCAGAATTTTGGAGAGGATTTTGGCCCAACTTTCTGGGGGTATATCTTCTAGTGTATAAGTATTTATGGGATGCATAATCTATCTAAATTGAAGTTCAGAAAGTCTACTTTCCAACGCATTAAACCATTCGTTAATCGGACGTCTGTACAAAAGTTTATATACGTTTTAAGAAAACGCTGCAAAGCAGCTCCCTTTGGGACCCACGAAGGCGGTGGCCGACTTTAACTCATTTTAATTATGATTTGGGATTCATTTGTGGTCATTTTTCGCCCAAACCCTATCCTTACACTCCTCCTAAGGTTCCTCGATAGTTCCACAAGGGTCTAGAGTGAAACCCAAGTGTTTACACCCAATCTTGACATCAAAAGTTGCCTTTAATGAAGAATAACACCCCTAAGGTGTTGTGACGACTTTGAGGATCGTTGTGAACTAAAACAAGCTTGGATTTCGAGTTATAGTTATTGTATAAGGTAAGTGAATTGCTTCCTTGCTTATGTCTAAGTTTATTTTGGTGTTGGTTGAATTATTAAGATGAAAAGCATCAAGCTATCACTCTAGTTGGATGAAGATTATTGTTTCCTTGTTGGGACTATTTTAAAGGTGTAGTTATGACTTATAATGGCTGAAGATTTTAAGGGATAAGCAAGTTGCTTGTAGTAATTTGTGTATGAACCTTCTTATTAATATTGGTATGGCTTGTTGTTGTAGACGGATTATGACAAGGCGAACTTTATCATCGTGATCGGAGAATCAGCCTCAAGGGATGTAAAGGTTGCCCTTCTTTCTTTGTTTAGCATGATTTCTTATCGAACGAGTCCCGACAAAGTGCACAAAGAGGTGCCACTCACAGAGATTCCATGTCTATGTCGTTCATGATATTCGTATAGTAGTTTCCTTCATCGGGAGTTCACTTTTACTTAGCATTGTTGCTCATGTAGCTAGTAGATAGAAGTGAGATTGTAGAGTCTATAGAAGTATACACTTGCCTTTGGGGCTATGATATTCTTGCCTTCAAGGCTATGATATTCTCGCCTTCAAGGCTATGATATTCTCGCCTTCATGGCTATGATATGCTTGCCTTCGGGGCTATTAGCCACATAGATGCCTTCAGGGCTATACAGACGTGCACTTGCCTTCGGGACTATGATTATACATATAGACTACCTTCGGGGCTACATTGAATGTTTTTGGGGCTAATAATGTATGTCTAGATGCCTTTTACGAGGTTAAGTAATTTGATGTTGCATTATTAGTTATTAGACATCAGGGGCAAGTAAGTACAGCTGGATTCTTTATTGACTCTTCAGTTTATGTTCAGTTATTTTATATTTCATTTCAATATTAGTTTCAGTCGCCTTACATACTCGGTACATTATTTCATACTGACGTCCCTTTGCCCGGACGCCGTGTTTATGCCCGCTGTGTTCGATAGCGGTTGGAGAGAATATATCAATACATTGACGTATACCAGCTAGTGTGGTAAGCTCCATGTCATTCGAAGTTTTCCAATCTAGAGTTTTGTGTATATACACATGATGGGTAGATCGGGGCCCTGTCCCGACCATAGTATAGTCATTACTCTTTAGAGGCTTGTAGACGTATTCCTGTATGATATGTATGTCACTATAATGGTCTTGCTGGCTCTTGTATATGTTCCTTTTGGTACTGTTAGTTATAGACATTTATTCGTCGGCTTAAACAGTTATGTATATATGTTTTGGGTGTGTACGCCCTTCAGGTATGATAGTTGTTACTTACAATTGATTCAGGATACGTACTTTATCAGCCTTGGTTGGTATTGTCTCGTTTTGGCTGCAAGCCTCATCGGCCTAAGTCACAGGTTAGCCTCGCAAGAGTCACAACTGCAGTAGTTCACTCAGGCCGAGTACCGCACCGGGAGCCGGCCACGCCTCTCCAGATTTGGGGCGTGACAGATAGGCGTGTCAGGAAACAATGTGAAGTCACCCCTATTTCGTTGTCCACAAAAATTAAATTTGTTTTCTTATGACAAAGCGTGAGGTTGACATCAACTCTCACTCTCAAAGTCAAAGCTTTGGTTGGTGCTGTTATAGCCCGTACTTTGTACGTTTGAATATTCCAAAGTCGTCGTGGAAAGTTAAAGGGGAGACCATTCTCAAAAATTATTTTAACGGACGGGTTGTTGTCAGAATGATATTTATAGCTATTATTAGCATGGAAATATTGTGCAAGCGTTGAGGGCGAAAAGGAAATTCGCAAAACGGGTCGTGGAAAAATAATGCGGAAGGCTAGGGACGAAATGGTAATATTGAAGAAAGTCGTAGGGCAAATGGTATCACCAAGGGTTCATGAAAATTCTAAGAAGGGCCAAACCGCTACGTGACACAAAAGAAAAGAGAAAAGAGACAAAGAAGAGAATTAGTCATCCTTGTGGAAAATTGAAGAAAATTCAAGAAAA
>NC_081342.1:51529842-51543203 GCF_029784015.1 Lycium ferocissimum | reverse complement strand
TCGAATACCAATCGTATGTCCCCAAACGGTGTGACCCTTTAGATTGAAAGTATTGGGGGGGGAGGGGTTGAATTGTAACTTTTTCTTTTTTTAGTTGACTTGCTTGGATGACATTCAACTTTATTTTAGCAATATGAAGAAAAGGTAAATAGCAGAATATAAGAGTGCACGAATGACAAGTGACACACGATATTTCTGTACTGGTTTAGACTCAATGTGAATCTTAGGACCCGTTTGGCCATGAGAATTTTTCACTTTTTCTTGGAATTATTTTTCACTTTATTTGAAAATTACCGTTTCGCCTGAAAATTTCAAATACAACTTGAAGTTTTATTTGGAATTTGGAAAACACCTTAAACCCTATTTTCACTTTGTTTTTCTTCCCTATTTTTCACTTTCAATACATTCAAACAACCAAATATTATTTGCAAAAACTATAACCAGACACAACTACATCTTCAACTCCAACTTCAAAGTTCCAAATAAAGTGAAAAGTATTTGGTTTTCACGGCCAAACACCTACTTAGTCAATCCCCTTAGGCCGCAAGGGTTGTATAATTAGCTCCTTGAATTCTTGGTTACAGGTTTCTTTGTGGAAATCATAACTACCACTCTCATACTGACTTGTAGCTTCTTTTCTATGAGTTAATATAGAGCCTCTCCAACTGCTTCTATCTCTCTTTTCTCTTTAGTTTACAAACTAAATCTACTGAAGTGAAATACAATTATATTGCTAAGAGTAAAACAGAGATCTCGATTTCTTTGGGTAGACTTTTCTTAGCTAGCCATTGACTCAAATCATGATCTTAATCTGATTTGAATAGAGATGAAACCCAGAGAATTTGATTCTTAAAAGGACTTTTAATCGGTTTGGTCAAAAATAAGGGCAGAGCCTGTGGCTGCTTCTTTTTTAAATTTTAACACTGCTGCTTTTTGTCAATTTGACCTCATTAATTGATTGACGATCATGTGAGTCAGCTTCTATCCCTTTTCATAGTCCCGAGCTTCCTTATGTAACTTCCTTGATATCCGCATTCTCCTTCTTGAATACATGCTTGACAGATTCTCCTTGGATATTGATTTGCTTTTTGTTTTTGGCTTCTCATTCTTCAATCTTGTGCCTTGTTTACTTGTCTTGACAGATTCTCCCTGAATCTTCTATAATTGATTGGCCTTTCCCGTTTGACTTTTCAATCTTCATTCTCACGCGCTGCAATATAAGCGTATATCATTAAGTGGAGTAAGTGTATTATCATCATTAAAAATGAGTTCTAACATAAATCACTTCATCTGATCATCCATTGGCAAGGCTCGTCTAGAGCCTCCATCTGGATGAATTCCTCATCTACACCTCATATGCCTCTCGGGACCAATTGGCGAAACAATATAGATTGTTATCGATTTCAACTATTTAAGTGGAGAGGGTGCAATAATTATTGTTGTTGATAAGAAAATTAAATGGGTCTTGCTAACCTACTACATGAAGGTTAGCAGCCTACCCATTTTTAATTCACCTAAATATCCTTACTATTTTTTTACTAAAGCATTAAAATTAAGGACCTTTTCGTCATTTCAACAAAAATCCCAATTCACTTCCCTCTTCCCATCCAAAAGTCAAAACACTAACCTTATGCGGCAGGAAAGGCTCTGACGATCATGGTTTTCTCAGTGCTTTGAGGTGTTGTTTTGGGTATCTTTTTTCTCCTTCAAATATTGGTTCTTTGCAATAATGGATATAAGAATTTAGCCATGTCTTTTTTCGTTGCCCTCTCTATTTTTTTTTTCTCTTTCCCAATTCCCCTCAATTTCATTATCTCGCGAAACCTTCTCGTCAATCTCTTTTGAAACTTTCTTCTTCGTTTGATTTTTTCCTTCATTTGTTTTCTAGCGAACCCACCCGTCTCTTTTTCCTCTGCTATTTCCTTTTCATTTTTCTTCCCTTTCTCTTTTGGGTATAATTTTACTTTAGATATGTAGTGTCATTTGCAACACTAGGCTGTTTGATGGAACTCCATTAGAACCACCACTGCCGACTTCAATTTCGGACTAGTAGTGGAACCCCCTGAACATTTCTTGTGTACATATTGTTTACTCTAATCTTTGAAATAATCACACACATGTGTAATTGAAATGAAGAGAGAAGAATGATTTATGTGATTGCTACTCTTAGAATTAATTAAAAGAAATGAAGACAAAAGAGTGATTTATGAGGTAGCTACTCTTAGAATTGATTAAAAGCTGCGATTCTTTGGGATGATGCGCAAATTTATCACAGGAGAGAGAAATGTAACTGAGGGCTGGAGTTTTGGGTGGAGAAAGGGAAATGAATTGGGGGTTTGTTGAAATGATGAAAAAGTCCTTAATTTTAATGCTATAGTAAAAAATAATAAGGGTGTTTAGGTGAATCAAAAAATGTTTTCACCCTCCATTAGAAATCAAACCCCCACCCCCACCCCCCTTCAACTATGAACAATAGACATTCTCCCCCCTTTATCCTATGAAATGTCTATTTTACCCTTGATATTTCCAATCCTCCATCTATGTAATGCCTTTTTATATTATATAAAATTTATTTTTATAACCTAGGTATTTATAGATTTTTATTTAAATTATTATAAGTAGAATAATCCTTTTATGAATTTATCACTAAATTTAATGTTACCTTTTATGATTGATATTTAAATATTACATGCATTAAGTATATATGATGTATGTACATGCATGTATGTGTGTGTGTGTGTGTGTGTGTGTGTGTCTATATTTAAGTTTCACTTCTCTCTTGTTGTTACACCTCGAAAAATTTTCTATTGATGCACAGTGAATAGACTAGCGATGAGTACGAAGTATATGGTGTTTCGATAAGTAAGAAATAGTGTTTGATGACGTTGAGTAAGATTTCAAAGACATTTGATGTTAGACGAGAAAGAGTGCCAAGAGAAGGCAAGGCTTACGATAAGTGTCGGAAAGAATTTATGAGTAACGAGTTAATGGTGACTTAAAGATAGTTTGGAGAAGAGTTATAACGTCCCTTAGATTGGTATTGAGGTGTTATACAAGTGCCAAGAAGGTTCCATAAGGATTGGAGATCAAACGAGTCGACAAGAACAAGTTCGGGATCACTGGACATTATACGGCCAGACATACTGGCCGTATAAATTTTATCTGGCCGTATAAATTATACGGACCGTATGTCCAGCCGTAGGTTCAGTCTAGAATGGCACACCTCACCGGACCAAACATACGGTCCAGACATACGGCCAGTGAAAAATATACAGACCGTATGTTGGTCCGTATGTTTTGGTCGGGACAAATTTGTGTATTTAATAAGGGATCCAAGTTTCATTTATTTCATTTCACCTTTCGCTCCCCTTCTCTCTAAAACATCTCTCCACATTTCTCCCACAAGATTTCAAGAGAAATTAGTGTTCAACTTCATCAAACCAAGTGAATCAAGTATAAGAACACATTAAAGTTCATCCAAAGCAAGAAATCCAAGTGAAGGAAAAACTAGGGTTTTGCTCAAGTGAGGTAATTGCACCCGAGGTTCCTTCCTACACCTTCTAAGGTAATTTTTATGATGTTTTCATGTTATTTAAGGTATTTGAAAGTTGAAACACTTGGATCATATAAAGAAATAGGAAATGGGTCATGAATGTGTGAATAGTATCACTTTTGAATAGATGTTTGGAATGAGTTATGATTCTTGATACATTATGAATATAATCATGTTATAAACGATGTTGAGAACATGGGATAGACCTTGAATATGAATAAACGGAATTATGTGATATGACCATGAATATGGATGAATTGGAGTGAATGGTGAAGTAAGAGTAATGTAGTTGACAAAAGGTTATTGTTGTCACACCCCAACTTTACTAGGGTGTGATGGGCACCCGACTCCATATTCGGAGCCGAGCGAACCCGCTAACTCTTATTACACATATGAACTTATGAATCAGTTAGAAATGAATACATAGAAATTTTTTTTTTCCATAAGTAAAATCTGACATCATATAAGACTCGTAACGCGAGACGTAATAACATATCGGCTGTTGGAGCCGCTTACAAACTGACAACCCAATACTCGCAACTCTGTCTGCAAAGTCTCTAACTCCGAACAAAACATCATGGCACATATGCTCTGACTCGGCAACACTCCAGGACAAGTGGAGGCCTACCAACCCCGCTGGACATCTTCTATGCTAGCTTCAGCTAAATATCAGGTTCACCTGCGCGGCATGAAACGCAGCCCCCGAAGAAGAGGGGTCAGTACGAGCAATGTACTGAGTATGTAAGGCATGGATGGTAACATAGAAAGAGACGTAACCATGTGCAACAACAGTATGGAGATGTAGAGCATATCATGTGAGAGATTATCCTGTACATATGAGACATATCATGTATAAGGGAGTAAGTTGTGCATATATGGAACATGTCATGTGTAGCAACGTAACTCGTACGTATGGAACATATCATGTAAAGTCAGAACCGGTACATAGGGATCATATAATGTAAAAGTTCGTAACTTTGTTCATAGGAATCATATCATGTAAAGTGTGACACTGTGCATATGAGTGCCCCGGGGGCGGATGCCATGCATGCTTGTACGGTCATATGGTATCATAGCGCCGAACAAGCCGGCTCGCCCACATAGCGCGAAATACGTCGGCTCGCCCCATAAATCCCGCGTCCGGCATCCCGCGTCGGGATGATAAGCCGGTCACCGATTGTGTAGCAATGAAACATATATCCCTTCCCATTCCCCACATATACATGTATCCCATCCCCCCAACCCATGTACATATACAGGTATGGCATGCATGAGAGCCCAAAGAAAGTCATGTATCCATCGGAGTGACGTAAGGTCGAAAACCTCCGATTACATTATGGAATAATCATGGTCGTCATGTCTCACCTTGAAGGGACGATAATTATAAGGCGAGACTACCAACGGAGAATAACATTAAGAGAACGTGGAACATATCATTTCATATCATGTCATATCATATCATCTCATATCATATCATGTCGTGTCATATCATGTCGTGTCATAGACATTTTCTCATATCTGACATCTTCATTGTCATCATAGAATCATGGTCATTGTTTTAGTCATAAAAACTTTCAAAATCGTACAACTTGGATTTGGAGAAGAATAAATATGTGGAAAACATTTATGAACTTTTAGGAAGAAAATCACGCCTTGGAGTCAAGGGATTAGTTAAAACAACTATTATTTAGTAGTCGGAATGATGTCCAAAAGTTTCCTTTAAGCGTGATACGAGTAAATAAACCAAATGGAGCCATAGAAGGAAATTAGGGAATAGTGGGCCCACCTCCAGTCAAATGAGGTGGCGTATACAATTTATGCATGTTACATTCCATGACGTTACTTATGGGAGTTTTAGGGTAGTCGGGTCCTATTTGTGTGAGTTCTAGATGTTTAGGAAATTTTTCTACCATTTCACACAGTTTCTGGTTCAATTCCACTGAATGAAAAAGAAGAAACTTTAGGTGCGGATTCCGGAGAATGGAGTTGTCCCCGAGGTTCATATCCAACCTAGTATGTCTAAGACATGCCAAAGAAGGGAGAGTAAAACCTTACATACCTTTTCCGCCTCATGCGCGACTCCAAATTCAAGTTCCAAATCCACCAAAATCTACAAATTGGTCACATTTGCCAAAACTTAATTAGAGCATTTAGAAGTTGTATCTTTAAAGTAACACTTTGTCTACCAAAATTCCGGCAGCACTTCCCCTATAAATACACCATCTCCAAAACTCCGACTTAGGCAATTTTAATCAACAACAATCCGGGGATTCAACCCGGCCAAACTATCAACAACAACGCCAACAATCATACTACCAATTTCAATAACCAACCCAAGATATATTCTAACAACTCAATCAATATACTACTTCCTTCAAGTCCTTCCAAATCCAATAAAAACAATATCAACCTAATAATTTACGCACTAACAACATCATACTAACAACGTTATATTCCATACTTGCAAGAACATCATATTCCATTTACATAATCTTCCAAAACAAGCCTCCAACTACTAAACTTCACTAAGTTCATTAAGTTTTTATTTGTAACATAAAAAATCCACAACACAACAACCAAAATACTAAATAAAATTTGCTCACCATTCCTTCACAATTTAACACATATACACGGCCAACACCAACACACTAAATTCATGGTTTCCATGCATCTTTCATCATGGAATTCACAACACAACAACAATCAAATTACTACATGAATTCAATCCAATCTTCCACATACATGACCCATTCGGCCATCACAACATCATCAACATTTTTCATGAATTTCATCCTTTTTCACATACTACCATATACACAAACATCCACAACATATAAAAGAGGATAAATTCTTACCTTTTCTCTTTAACTTCCCACTTAGTTGTGCCTTGTAACTTGAAAGAACATGAATTTTTCTTGCTCCAAAGACCACTTCACTTTACTAGGAGCCCTTCAATTTGTAGGAAATAATTTTTTAAGAGAATTTTTTCAAGGTTCTTGTTGGTTTTTGAAGGTGGCCGAATGGCCCCTTAATGTTGCTTGGAGCTTTTCTTGAATTTTCAAGACAATTATGTCTTGCTTGGTAAGCCTACTCATATATATATATATATATATCTTACAAGCATGTGAGGGGCACATGCCCCCTTTCTATATTTCTCTAGAATTTTTCCTTTCTTTCTTTCTTTTTTTTTTCCAAACTAAAAGATGACTTATTATTTGTCATCATCTTTTCTTCTCCCTTTTTTTTTGTCACATGACCCATATGCCCTTCTTGGAACTTTCATGAAACTCATGTGAAATTCCCGTTTTACCCCTCGACTTTCCTTAATATTACCATTTTGTCCCTAACCTTCCGCATTATTTTCACGGCCCATTTTGCGAATTTCTCTTCTTGCCCTTAGCCTTTCCCAATATTTCCAAATTCCAAATTTGCCCTTAACACTCTATGCCAATAATATTATAAGCGACTTGCGCATTCAAACAAAACCAGAAAATGTAACCTCGTCCTTAACTTCCCGCCATTAACTCGAAATATTCAAATGTACAAAACGCGAGGTATAACAATTGTAATGATATTGTGAATGTTATTGTTGATGTTTGGGAGTTGATATATGATATGAAGGAAGTCGTATAAATAAAGGAGGTGCTGTCTGATTTTCCCTAGAATTAGTCGTGAATGCTAAGCTATCCATTACCTAATTTGAGTATAAACTTCAATGAAGGTAGAACGTGAGCCTTGAAGAAGAACGTACAAGTGATAGAATAGTTGCGCGGAGAGGTATATAAGGCTAACCCTTCTTTCATAAGGCATGGTTCTTTGGCCAAATATTTATTCTTCTACGAATTTATGATATTCTCCAATGATCCTATCTCTATAAGCTACTAAGCTTACGATGCTCAGATGATACGATTGTACTAAGTTTCTTATACGATGAGTAATCCTCTAAGGATAGAATGTATTGAATGGCGATAGTAAAAAGGCTAAAGATAATTATGAGCTTATATGTATATGTGCCCATGAGTGGCTAATGTGAACCCCGAGCTTATAAGGCCGGGTAGAATATAGTGAATATATATATATATATCTGTGTGTGTGTGTGTCGACGCGCGCGCACCACTGCAGTTGGGTACGGATAAACACTGAGCCTTGGTAGGGCCAGGTATGTGAAACACCGAACCTTCGTGGTCGGGTATGCTATATAAATGCTATGTATATGACATCAATGTGAGTACAAATATGTTAAGAATATGTAAATGCCAAGTAACGGCAATGTATATGATCTGAACATGAGTATGAATAGAAATATGAATACGAATATGGAAATGAATACAAAAGGTAAATGAGTACGGATATGGATGTATGTACACAGATACACAATAGAAATGGCATGTCCCTATGGAAAGCAAGTAAGTGCTATGACGATGATGTTGTTGTCTCCCATCCTATGTTATCTATTATGTTCACTATTATGCTTTCATATTGATATTGATATCGATCATGCTTTACATACTCAGTACATTCTTCGTACTGACGTCCTTTTATTTGTGGACGCTGCGTCATGCCCGCAGGTGGCCAGGGAAACAGACTTGATCTATAGCTACATTTCTCAGGGACTACATAGCGGAGCTCCACTTCATTCGGAGCTACAGCTATTGGTATAGATTTTTTTTGTACATATTCATGGGCACGGTGGGGTCCTGTCCCGCCTATATGTTATGATATGATGTATCCTTCTTAGAGGCTCGTAGACATGTGTACATGGTTAGATATGCTCGGCCTTGTCGGCCTATATTTTGGGATATTATTTTGATAGCCTTGTCGGCTTATGTACGTTTATATGGGCATAGATGTTAATGATGATATAGATGTGTTGTTGCCCAATGAGGCTAGAATGATGATGAATGAAAAGCATGATTTAGTATGTGGCTCACCTAGATGAGATGTGAAAGCATATTAAGGGGTGCCCGAGTGGGCTAGCACCGGGTGCTCGTCGCGGCCCTCCGATTGGGTTGTGACAAAAGTGGTATCAGAGCAGTTCAGTCCTAGGGTGTGTGTACGAGCCGTGTCTAGTAGAGTCTTGGTTATGGGTGTGTTGCGCGCCACACTTATAAACGAGAAGCTGCGGATATTTTAGGAATGAATGACCTTCTTTCTTCAAAAGAAATCGTGCGATAGATCTATGATATAAGAACTTCTTGTTTCTTAACCGTGTGTTGTGTATTTCAGAAATGCCTGTAAAGAGAATGGCTACAGCAGCCTAAAAGGGCAAGACGGTGGTAGAAAAGTGGGCCGAAAGAGCACCGCCACCGGTAGTAGAAGAAAGTGAGTCCCAAAGTGCGGCTCAATCTCAGTCCTCCCATTCAGCACCTATATTAGAGGAGCGTGAGGGAGCCTCAGCCCCAGCTCCAGCACCTCCGGCTCCTCCACCGGATGCTTCAAGCCAAGATGTAAAAGAGGTCATTAATCTACTGACTCAATTGGTTGCTGCCCAGACTCAGAGGCAAAGCACAAGGCAAGGTGATAGGGCTGTTAGTGCAAGAGCCTGTGACTTCATTAGTTTGAACCCTCCGAAATTCTTTGGATCAAAACCGAATGAGGACCCTCAAAATTTTATTGATGGTATATTGAGGACGCTTCGGTTGATACATGCTTCGGACACCGAATCGGTAGAGCTAGCATCTATAGATTGAGAGATGTCGCAGTTCATTGGTACACGATTTGGACAGCTTCGCGGGGAGCCAATGTACCTCCTCCGGTATGGCAAGAATTTGTAGATGCCTTTCTTCGACATTATTTGCCCCCAGAAGTTCAGCGGGCTAGAGCCGATAAGTTCTTAAATTTGAGACAAGGGAGCATGAGTGCTCTAGAGTATAGTCTCCGCTTCAATTCCTTGGCTAGGTATGCTTCGGCCATGGTAGCGGATATGGGTGATCGAGTGCACCGGTTTGTGAATGGCCTAGGGCCACATTTGATGGATAGATGCTTGACCGCGTCCCTTCAGGACAACATGGATATTTCACGCATTCAAGCCCATGCTCAGAATCTAGAAGAAACCCTACAACAGCAAAGATGTGAACGTGAGCATGATAGAGGGCATAGCAAGAGGGCTAGATCTTCGGGCCCGATGAGTGAATACAGAGGCGAGCACAGACAGCAATTTTCGAGGCATTCAGGCCAATCTATGACTAGTGCGCCTCCACGGTTTTCAGGCCATAGATTTGATAAATCTACTCATCCCGGGCCGAGTCAGAGCTTTTCGGGATCTCAGTTTAGAGGTGATTCAGGTCAGGCGAGGCCACCCGTGCCACGATGTTTCCAGTGTGGGAAGTTACATTGGGGTCAGTGCAGATCGGGTTCAGAGGGTTGCTATTCATGTGGCGCCGTGCCATATTATGCGAGATTGCCCCCTCGATTAGTGGCGAGAGGTAAGACCCGGCCCTTCGGGGGTCGATGGTCGGATCTTCGGCATCCATACGCCCTATGGGGCTGTGTTCACGTGCGCCGTCGGCCATGGTAGAGGCGAGGGGAGAGTCCCCGGTTCTAGCGGTCCTCGGCCATCGTATTTATGCTTTGGCTGGACGCCAAGATCTTGAGTCTTCTCCCGATGTTGTCACAGGTATATTATCGGTATTTTCTCATGATGTATATGCTTTGATAGATCCTGGCTCCACATTGTCATATGTTACTCCGTATATTGCGGGTCGGTTTAGAATCAAACCGGAGTCGATTAAACCTTTTGAGGTGTCCATACCCGTCGGTGAATCAGTAATAGCTAGCCGAGTATATAAAAATTATGTAATTGTGATTTTTGATGGTCGTACTATGATTGACTTGCATGAGTTAAAAATGGTGGACTTTGATGTTATTATGGGCATGGATTGGTTGGCTTCTTGCTACGCCAATGTCGATTGTAGAATGAAAATGGTTCGCTTCTAATTTCCGGGAGAATCAGTTTTATAATGGAAAGAAAACACGGCGTCACCAAAGGGTAGGTTTATTTCCTATCTAAAGGTAAGGAAAATGATCACAAAAGGTTGCATTTATCATCTAGTGCGAGTTCAAGATATAGAAGCTGAACCGCCGACTCTTCGATCGATCCCGTAGTAAATGAATTTCGGATGTATTCCGGAAGAGCTTCCGAGGCCTTCCCCCTAGGCGGGAGATTGATTTTGCTATTGATGTGTTGCCAGACACTAAGCCTATATCTATTCCTCCTTATAGAATGGCTCCCGCAGAATTGAAAGAGTTGAAGGAGCAATTGAAAGACTTGCTTGAGAAAGGCTTTATTAGGCCCAGTTCATCCTCGTGGGGAGCACCCGTATTGTTTGTTCGAAAGAAAGATGGCTCCTTGAGAATGTGCATTGACTATCAGCAATTGAATAAGGTGACGATTAAGAATAAGTATCCTCTTCCGAGGATTGATGACTTATTTGATCAATTACAAGGTGCTAAATGGTTTTCCAAGATAGATTTGAGATTCGGGTATCATCAAGTGAGAGTTAGGGAGAAAGATATCCCTAAGACAGCCTTCAGAACAAGATATGGCCATTTTGAGTTCCGGGTAATGTCATTTGGGCTAACTAATGCACCGGCAATGTTTATGGATTTGATGAACAATGTGTTCAGGCCCTTTCTAGATTTGTTCGTGATTGTGTTCATCGATGACATCTTGGTGTATTCGAGGTCCGAGGCAGAACATGCGGATCATTTGCGTACTGTCCTTAGAGTTCTTCAAACTCGAGAGTTGTTTGCAAAATTTTCTAAGTGTGAGTTTTGGTTGAACTCAGTGACATTTCTGGGGCATATTGCTTCAGCCGATGGTATTCGGGTAGATAGCCAAAAGATTGAGGCCGTAAAGACTTGGCCAAGGCCCACAACTCCTACGGAGGTTCATAGCTTTCTGGGCTTAGCAGGATATTACAGGAGATTTGTAGAGGGTTTTTCTTCTATTTCCACACCACTAACAAAGCTGACCCAGAAATTAGCTAAGTTCCAATGGACAGATGCTTGTGAACGTAGTTTCCAAGAGCTAAAAGATAGATTGACTTCGCACGGGTCCACCGACACTTTCGAGAGGATTGGAAGGTTATGTTGGTTATTGCGATGCTTCAGGCATTGGGCTAGGCTGTGCATTAATGTAACATGGTAAGGTGATTGCGTATGCTTCAAGGCAATTACGGAAACATGAGAAGGATTATCCAACTCATGATCTAGAATTGGCTGCAGTGATTCATGCATTAAAAATGTGGAGACCTTATTTATATGGAGTTCATGTGGATATTTACACAGATCATAAAAGCCTTCAGTATATCTTCAAGCATAAAGAGTTGAATTTGCGGCAACGACGATGGTTGGAATTGCTAAAAGATTATGATGTTGAC
This sequence comes from Lycium ferocissimum, assembly GCF_029784015.1. Classification (NCBI taxonomy): domain Eukaryota; kingdom Viridiplantae; phylum Streptophyta; class Magnoliopsida; order Solanales; family Solanaceae; genus Lycium; species Lycium ferocissimum. The sequence goes on along the minus strand of NC_081342.1, from coordinate 51,531,269 downwards.
ATTATATATCATCCTGGAAAGGCAAATGTCGTAGCTGATGCTCTTAGCCGCCGATCTATGGAAAGTTTGTGTGACGTACGACCAGAGAAAAGAGAAATGGCTCGTGAGCTCCAGCAGTTAGCTAGTTGATGTGCCGGGCATTTTTGGCACATTCGAGGCCTTTTTACGAGAAGTTTTACTTGTTTTTAAGCAAGTCAGTGTCTATTTAATGTGTTTTTAGTGTTTTTCGAGTACGAATGATTTGGATCGAAAACGATTGGAAGTGCGAAAATGGTCGTAAATTCGGTTTACGGACCGTATTCTCAAATACGGGCCGTATTCCATGGTCGTATTAAAGCATAAGGAAAACAGAAAGTCAGGCTGAGACATGGTGATTTACGAACAACTTTTACGGACCGTATTCCTCTTTACGGTCCATATTTCAAGGCGTATTTAATCATGTGGGCATCGGGCAGAAAGTCAAAGTTTTGGAAGTTGAAAGACGACTTGGCCGGAGTTTACGGACCGTAAACCAATTTACGATCCCGTATTTCGAAAAGATCAAAGTTGCTGTGGGAAGCAAGTACGGGCATAAATAGGCTTTACGGTCCGTAAACCACTTTACGGACCGTATTTCGATATCGACGGGACAAAGTGCAAATCTGCAACTTTCACGTTTTCAGAACCTATAAATAGTAATTGTAGGGTTTCAATTATTATCAGTTCTCATATTTTTAGCTTTTGACTTAGAACATTAAATGCTCTCTAGTTGTTCAAGGTTCAAACATCAATTCAAGTATTCTCAATTCCTCTTTTCTTCCAAAGTAAGCAATTATGAAGTCTTCAATTTCTTGTTTCTTGTTCTTTGTCATGAGTAGCTAATTTTCCCTACTAGGGTTGTGAACCCAATTGATGGGTTTTGTGAATGGGTTTGTGATTGATATACAAATAATGGATTATTAGGGTTTGTTTATTCTTCATTCTTCATACATAATTAATTGTTGCAAACATTGATTAAAGCCATAAACCTTGATTTATTTGGGAAAATAATTAGGGTTAGTAAGAATAAACAACAAGAACTCAAAGCTTTAACTTTGTTTAATAAATTCACTTAGGAATAAGAAGAATTTACTTGGCATGATTAATCGTTCTTCATAGTTACTTTCTTATATTTGGGAAAATCATAGAAAGAAATAATCTTTATTTATTGGGAAATAGTAGAGATTCATATAGAGATTAAGTGCATTCATATGATGATCCATTAAAAGTATATCAAGAGCAATACCCATGATCATACACTCTATCTAAAAGGGACACAACCTTAGTTTCTTTTACCATAAATTCACATCCAAAGCAATAGTTAGCAATTAGTTACTAAAAACCCAACTTTTACCAAAATCATCGGATTAAGACATTAGACCTAAACATAGCATTCTATGAATTTGGTA
>NC_081342.1:51488469-51529742 GCF_029784015.1 Lycium ferocissimum | reverse complement strand
CCCCTCCCCAGAAAGGTAGTGCTTGCCGTACCCCCCCCCCAACCCTTTTTTGGGGATTACAGGGTATGTTGGTTGGTTTGGTTTTCCCATTTTTGTCAAATTTCCCCTCCCCGGGGAGTCCAAAAACAAGCCACTTGAGGGGAAAAATGGGATTTCCCTTTCCCAAAACGACCCTTCAATTATAAGACAATCGACATGACTTTTGAAGAATTTTTTCTTCGATGGAATGATGTTGAAGAGATCACAATCCATGTAGATCAACCAATCACATCGGCCGGACAATGCTCAAAACCTCACGAGTCACCAATTTTTAAGTTACGAAGTTGTGGGGTAGGTAAGTAGGCCGAGGTCGGAGAACAATTGCGGTGAGAGTAGGGAAGGAATTTGATGTTGAAAACTCTTCCCCTTTCAAGAAAAGACCTTTGGAAGGCAAAGGACAGATCTCTTTCAACTTTAATCGACAGAACTAAGGAAAGCAGTGATGATGCTGAACCGTGGCCCAAGTCGTCACAATATGATGAAGAAAAATTCAAGTGGGAACTCTCATCAGGGGAAGGGAAGATGCGGAGGTCAAGATGGAAAAGGGAGAAAATGACTACAGATTGGAAACAATTAGGGGGAGTTGGCAATTGGCGGCGGAGTCTTTAAATGGCTAAGGAAGAGATTTACGGTTTTTGGAACTTTTAGACATGTCATCCAAGGATTTGAGGGAAGAACGGTTAAATTATTTTTGGCCCTAAAGTTTAAGAAATTCCCCTTCAGATAAAACATTCAGTCCTTGAGAAAGTAAGGTACTTAACTTCAAAACTATAAACGTCCTTATGTTCTCCGATAGAAAAGCATCCAGACTCAGTGACAGATAAAAAACTAGGTCCCTGTCATGACCCGACCAGGGGCCATGACGGATACCCGGAGCTTACTACCGAGCACCACTCATCCTGCTAGCTATAACACTCGACCTGTACAAACATAGTCTCAAATTGATACTCGCTATGGAATGACCACTAAACATTTCCCCTAACATGCATATGTACATTAGCCCACGAGGCTACGAAAATGACATACAAAATATACACTGAGAGGTCACCTCGCATCTACAGCCCATACGTATGCATCTACGAGCCTCTAACTGGAATACTGGAATTATAGTGACGGGACAGGACCCCGCCATGCCCCATATCTATACACAAAAGAATATACCAATAGGCTGCACCTCCGGAGTAGTGGGGTGCTCCTGTGATCTGCTGAGTGAGCTCCTACACAACGTCCATAAAAGAAAGGATGTCAGTACGAATAATGTACTGAGTATGTAAGGAATATATGATAACAGAATAAGGAAATATAGAAAGCATAGGAAGAAAAGATAACTCAGAATCGCTCGCCTCTTTGCGGCGGAATCATACATGCTCACTTTTACCTTTAAAACATATCACATATACATGCATAAACTTCCTGAATCAATAACATCATTAGCCCGCGCCTGGGCCTCCCGCGTCCGGGGTAATTATATCACGCCGCCCACTAGTGGTATCATGTCCGGCCAAATAGACACGGTGTTATCATAAGCCATCCGCCTTAGCGGTGTCATGCCCAGCCATCTAGGCGCGGTGTAATCATAAGCCACTCGCCGTAGCGGTGTCATGCTCGGCCATCTAGGCGCGGTGTAATCACAAGCCGCCCGCCTTAGCGGTGTCATGCCCGGCCATCCAGACGCGGTGTAATCATACATATATACTCATCATATAGCATGCATAAGAACTCAAGTAAAAGCTACCACTCTATTGGGGTGACGTAAGGTCGAGAACCCCCGATCCCATTATAGAGTAGTCATGATCATCATGTCTCACCTTGAAAGGAATAACATCATAATGTGAGCCTAACAACAATGATTAACATCCAGGAATCATATAAGGATCATGAGCTTCATAAGAATAGCATATCATAAGCTTTAGAGCTTCTAGACTTAGCTTATAGACTTAGCTTCATCGTCATCATTATCGTTATCTCATGAGTGGCTCTTAATAATCATAGACTCATCGTTTTCGGAATATAAGAGAGTCATGGAAAGATAAAGGAAGTCGTATTATCGGAATCATGCCTTAGAAAAAGAAGGGACTAGCCTCACATACCTTTACGTCTCCTTAATGACTAAGCGTTCCCCTTCCAAGCTTACAACTCTTTGATTATGTAGGAATGATCTTTGGATGAAGATACTTTACTTGAGAAAACCCCCAACTCCAATACCAAAGGATTTCTTGACTTCTACAAACCCTAGTGAGCCTCTTTGCACTTGATTCTCTTGATTCTTGGTGTTTAATCTTTGATTTCTCTTGGATTTGCTCTTGATTTTGGTCTTAGCTCATAAGAAGACTTGTTGAGAGAGTTTCTAGAGGCTTCTAGGTCCAAAACTGGTGAAAATATGATTTAAGGTCGAATTTGGTCTATTTCTAGTAGTCCAGAAAATTCTGGACCGACCCAACATGCTGCGAAGTTGTGAGGTCGCAAAGCTGCTAGCCGCATGTTGTGTCGCGAGCCTCGCAACATCACCAAAATTCACCGTCACACTTTCTTTGCGTACGCAGACCGCATCTCCGCAAAGCGTGCTTTCTTCTTGCATGTTGCGCCACACATGTGCGCCATAATGTGACACTTTATCAAACTTTTGCCGAAACTTAACTCCGATGATACGATGAGTCTTAAACCTTCCCGAGGCTTACTAAACATGGTTTTATACTCTTATATATCCCAAGATGGACATATCTATCCTCATGACCTCTAAAATTTGTCCTACTTCCCAAGGCTAGGACAACTAGCATTCGGCGAAACTCACGTACAAAATGCGATGTGTAACATCCTTTCCCCCTTTGAAACATTCGTCCTCGAATGTTAAACTCCTAAGGATTCTGCAAAAATTTCGCCATAGTTTCCCCTATAACTGGACCACTATCATCCTGTCACAACAATTCAAAATAACACAGCCATGTAGGGCTACAACATCCACAACAAGAAACTTGGCCACACACGACCCAAAACAGTAAAAGAAAGCTCTACATACCTGGAGACAATGGTGTCTCATCTTGAACCTCTTCCGCTGGGGGTGGAAATAAGTACTAGTATTTGGACTTCATATCTTCTTACGCTTCCCAATGCACCTCTTTTACTTCCACGACCCCTCATAATACCTTCGTCAAGCTTATATTTTTACTTCTTCTTTCACTACCTCAAAACCATTTGGGAGGGCAGTAAAAATCCTCTCAGAGTCTTTTAGTAATATTTCTAAATACGCTTCAAGATGAAATTTCCACATTCCACTAATTTGATACTCTCCCATTCTTGCAAGCTTTATACGGCCATACTGGATATATCATTTCAGATCATCTTGACAGTCTTTTCATCTTCCTTAAGGTCTAACATACATGTTCTAATATCACCTTAAAGTTGAAAACGGAGCTCTTCGCTTATCTATCTCAAAATAGGGGCTTACTACGATGACTTTTATTCCCCGTGTCTCTCGGAATGTATTGATCTTCGACCCGATGAGAAATGCGATATCTGGTCGACAATTTCCATAGATAGCTTATATGATTCCTTACAATTGCAACATCCATTCTGATTTTAGATGCGCCATTAAATTGTCTACACAAATTTATCCTTATTATCCTCTTCACCACCACCTTTCACCTTTTAGTTCCTCATAGATCCATCTTACACTCCATTTACTTTATGACGCGGCCTTAATTCCTTTACGTCTTGGATACTCTAAGCTTGAAATTCTCATATCATCTATAAACTTTCTCTTCTAAACAATCTTTCACATTTATTCTTTTTCATTGTAGGTTGCTACCATCAAGTACTTGCATGCTTTCAAATAGTTCATTTCCATTTCAATCCTCTTCTATTGTTAATTCCGCATCCTTCTCTTAAGAAAGGCATTACTGAATTCTGACTCAAGTATCTTTGCTTTTGAGGCTTTCCCCACAATGCTTCCCCAACCGGTATGCAACATTGGAACTTCGCATCCATACAACTAGATCGCGGTGGCTATTTCACTTGACCTCTCATCTTAGTCCATTATTCACTCCTCCCCCTAATCTTAATCCTATCCTCATCGCCTGCATATCCTTATTATGAAATCATTCGTATGAACCCTTGTTGTATAGAAATACCGTTTCATTCTGATTTATCTTACGCCTGAATAGAAGCCATAATAGTCACATGATTTATCTTCTTAAGGTTAATACCGTTTTCCCATTATATGCCCATCCTTTAACTCTATCTCATAATCTACCTTATTGTTGTACAACTGCCATGTTGGATTTTCTGCCCCTTTTCCATTCTACGGCCCATATCTTGTATCATCTCATTCTTATGCCTCTGCTTGCCACATTGCCTTGGAATGTCGAAGACTAATTCTATGATTATCCCTTTTGATTACTGTCTAATTTCTACAGCTATTAAACCATCACAGAATTACCTTTATCCTAATGCTTCTTTCCTCAATTCCATCAATACCCATAGATCGTTTGCATATTAGTCATTTCCATCAATGTAGCTCTTAATACACCATGCTCTCTATCCGTATTGTCCACAAACTTTCCTTGACTCACATTTTCTCAATAATCTTTCCTTGGGACCTTTACCGCGTAACTCACCGGGGATGCGATTCCATTTGTTGCTGTCTTGACATACATATAAGGTTAGTTCATTGATCATTCACCATCAAACCTTGTTTCTTCTTTTGTCTTAATTCTCATCCTTTTTCTCAAATGATTTCATTCATAGGAAAATAGTCCTAAGTATTTTTTGAGTATCATTGACTTCTTTTTGATAAAGCTGCAACTTAAGATTCAACGTCAATCCTTCCATATTCTCCTCTGATTAGTTCACTACTTGCCATGGAAATCGCCTCTCTGCTATCTCAACATATTAATAACAGGGCAATACATGGTCCTTTTAGAATTCTCTGGAAAGATGTTGTGTAAAGTCTCTCTTCAAGCGTAAGATATCTTACTTAACAATTGGTTCCATATTTCGAGTCATAATTTAATTAGCCACACCGCTCTCAAGATCCCGTGGTCCCGCTAGTGTGTAGGAGCGGTGATGTGGGTCACTTAAACCAACTGCTCCCCCTCTTTCTCTGCCACGGCCTGCTAATGTCTATGAGCTTTGCCTCGGAGGGCGCACTGATGATGAAGAGCCAACTGCTAATCCCATAGTCCAAACCTTATCTTTATCAATAGCCGATAGCTAATGTCACTAGCCTTAACTTTTTTATCTACTTGAAAGCTGATGGGAAATCGTATTTGTTTTGTTCATTACTAAAATGAATCGAATCCTATCAAATATTTCTATTTATCATTTGAATTACTCATATATATCCTATGAATTTCATTTCGCACCGGAAACTATTCTAGGAGAAGTTCGAATCCGTTCTGTTCGGATATTGATTAGTCTTGGTGCGTAGCGATGGATAGTCGCACTTGAAATGGCCTGGCCGAGCACAGGCATAACAAACATTCAAACCCAAGCGGCACAGTTCGGAATGTAGTCTACCACACTGAGTACATCGTGGTATAGGTAATCTCATCCGGCTTGAATCACCCCCGTTCGGGAACTAGAAACTCTAAAACTCGAAACTCTAAAACTCCTTCCGAACCGGCCCCAAGTAAGCGGATCTATCAACCCCGGTCCGTAAAATCGTGGTGGCACACTGGGCATGAGCAGCCGAGTGCCTAGAGAATCGTGCTCGGGCGCCTCGAACTCATGGTCAAACCACGAAGACCTCGACTTTCTTCCTCTAACCCGCCGACTATGGCCCGCATCTGCCGCCGCCGAGCTTGGAGCGGCTACTAACTGGTCGGCAAAAGAATGGCCGCTTCGTCTCATCTCTGGCACGAGCAGTGTCCGGTGGAGAAAGCTGGGGGTCAACGGAGCTAAAATCGAGGCTCCCCTTTGCTCTTTCAGAGTAGGCGAAGTATGAGAGAACCGAAATAGGACCTTACTCTGGGACTCGCCCTCTTCCATATCTGTAGGCGGCTCCCTTTCAGTCCTCTGTTCGACCACTATCTTTCCCTTCTGGGCTGCTGTAGCTTTTCTTTTCATCAATTTCTTGAAAACATATCGCACGGTTAAGGGAAAAGGGAATTCTTATATCATGGATCTATCGCACGAACTATGATAAGAAAGAAGTTCAATCATTCCTAAATGCCCTGCAGCCTTCTATTTATAAGTGTGGCGTGCTTCACACCCATAAACAAGACTCTCCTGGACACGGCTCGTAAACACACCCTAGGACGGAACTGCTCTGATACCACTTTTGTCACGACCCGACTAGGGCTCCATGACGGGTACCCGGAGCTTTACTATCGAGCACCACTCATCCTGCTAGCTATAACACTCAACCTGTACAAACATAGTCTCAAATTGATACTCGCAATGGAATGACCACTAAACATTTCCCCCAACATGCATATGTACATTAGCCCACGAGGCTACGAAAATGACATACAAAATATACACTGAGAGGTCACATCGTATCTACAACCCACACGTATGCATCTACGACCGTCTAACTGGAATACTAGAATCATAGTGATAGGACAGGACCCCACCATGCCCCATATCTGTACAAAAAAGAATATACCAATAGCCGCCCTCGGAGTAGTGGGGTGCTCCGTGATCGGCGAGTGAGCTCCTAAGCGTCTTCCCCATCTCCCCGTCTACCCTCGGGCATGAACAAAACGTCCATAAAGAAGGACGTGGATGTCACAACAACGATCGAGTATGTAAGGCATATATGATAACGAGAATAAGGAAATATAAGGCATAGGAAGAAAAGATAATCGTAATTTGCTTGCCTCTTTCGCGCGGAATCACACGCTCACTTTTACCTTTAAAACATATCACATATACATGCATAAACTGTCTGAATCAATAACATCATTAGCCCGCGTCCGGGCCTCCCGCGTCCGGGGTAATCATGTCACGCCGCCCACTAGTGGTGTCATTTCCAGCTAACTAGGCACGATGTTATCATAAGCTGCCCGCCTTAGCGATGTGTCCAGCCATCTAGGCGCGGTGTAATCATAAGCCGCCCGCCTTAGCGGTGTCATGCCCGGCCATCTAGGCGCGGTGTAATCATAATACTCATCCCGCCTTAGCGACTCTATCGGGGTGACATGCCCGGCCATCTAGACGTGGTGTAATCATACATATATATACTAACATCATAAGCATGCGCCAACAACAATGATTAACATCCAAGAATCATATAAGGATCCAGCTTCATAAGAATAGCATATCATAAGCTTTAGAGCCTCGAGACTTACCCCGATCCATCATTATCGTTAGTCATGATCATCATAGACTTATCTTGAAATAAGGAATAAAGATCATATTATGTGAATCATGCCTTAGAAAAAGATGATTAACATCCTTTATGTATCATTATAAGGATTCTCCTTCCAAGCTCACAACTCTAAAGAATAGCATAGATCATTTCAAACATGCTTCAAACTAAAGCGACTAAGACTTAACAAAAATTGGACAGCATTTTCTTTTGTTTCAACAACTTTCTCCATGTAATAAAACAACTCCCAAATAGCAATAGCAACTCCTATATATATCACAATCAATAGATTCAAGTTAAACGTTCACTTCTCAAATTCACTTTCAAAGTCATCCATAACCATAACTACAATACAACAACATATTCATTCTTCCCATACTACTTCCTCAACATCATTAGCCTCATTCAAAATAAGATTATACTTATCTCATACTAAGAATCATGACTCAAATTAACTTATTACTCAAAATACCATTATTTCCATATTTGAGCACATATTCTACTTTTTTCTCTAATCCAAGTCTTTCGACTACTCAATACTTTTAATAATATGAACTAGATGTAAACCTCACTTTTGATTATGTAGGAATGATCTTTGGATGAAGATACTTTACTTGAGAAAACCCCCAACTCCAATACTAAAGGATTTCTTGACTTCTACAAACCCTAGTGAGCCTCTTTACACTTGATTCTTGGTGTTTAATCTTTGATTTCTCTTGGATTTGCTCTTGATTTTGGTATTAGCTCATAAGAAGACTTGTTGAGAGAGTTTCTAGAGATTTCTACGTCCAAAAATGGTGAAAATGTGATTTAAGGTCGAATTTGGTCTATTTATAGTAGTCCAGAAAATTCTGGACCGACACAACATGATGCAAAGTTGCAAGGTCGCAAAGCGCGCTTTGCTAGCTGCATGTTGTGTTGCAGGCCTCGTAACATCACCAAAATTCACTGTCACACTTTGCTGCGCAATTGCGTCTCCGCAAAGCACACTTTTCTGCTCGCATGTTGCGCCATAATGTGACACTTTATCAAACTTTCACCGAAACTTAACTCCAATGATACGACGAGTCTTAAACCTTCCTGAGGCTTACTAAACATGGTTTTACTCCATTATATACCTAAGATGGACATATCTATCCTCATGACTTCAAAAAATTTGTCCTACCTCCCAAGACTAGGACAACTAGTATTCGGCGAAACTCAACGTATGAAAATATGAGGTGTAACAAGTAGGGTCGTGGAAAAAGTGGTATCAGAGCAATTCTTCATCGGGTATGTCTACGAGCCGTGTCCGGTAGAGTCCTGTTTATGGGTGTGAAGCGCGCCACACTTATAAACAAGGAGGTCGCAGGCATTTAGGAATGGACCGACCTTTCTTTCTTATCTTAGATCGTGCAATAGAGCCATGTTATCAGGTTCTCCCCCTTTCCTAATCGTGTGTTATGATTTCAGCAATGCCTGTGAAGAGGAAAGCTACAGCGGCCTAGAAGGGCAAGACGGTGGCCGAAAGAAGAGCTGCACGGGAGCCACCGACAGAAGTAGAAGAGGGTGAGTGTTATATCCCGCATTTTGTACGTTGGAATATTTTAAGACAATTACGGGAAGTTAAGGGCAAGGCCATTCTCCGGTTTTGTTTTAATGCGCAAGTCGCTCGTAAATATTATTGGCATGGAATATCGAGGGCAAAATTGGAATTCAGAAACTATTATTATGCATGACTTATTAGAGAAGCCATAGTGGCCGTGGGTCCCACCCATGGTTGGCCAATTATCTTAAGCCATAAAAAGGTACATGTGGTCATCTTATATTTGTAGGGACTAAATGTGCATGAAAACAAAGATGACAAGGCAAGCAAGACAACTCTTCATCTTTTGTGACTCAAAGAAAAGTCTAGAAAAATGGAGAAATTTGGAGAAAAGAAAAAAATAACAAAAGAAGAGAGGAGGGGCACATGACCGGCCATGTGCCCCTATGTGTATATATATATGAGTTATTACAAGACAAGGTACATTTCATCATTTTAAGTTCTAGAGAAATCAAAAGAAAGAAAAGAGAAAGAGGAACGGCCATGGAGCTGGCCGGATATGGCATGGAAAATTTGATCATCAAAAATTATTTTCTCCTTGTCTCTCTACTAATTGGAAGGCCCTCGTCGACGTGGAATAATTGTTGAAGCAAGAAAAACACTTCTCCTTGCAAAATATGTCCTAGCCGAATGGAGAAGGTGGATAGAAAAAGGTGAGGTTTGATCTTCTTTACATGTTTCATAAGAGTTTATGCATGTTGTAGGATGTAGAAATGAATGAAATTCATGAAGGGTTACATGTTGAGGCTTGGCCGTGTGTATGGTATTGTGGCCGAGTGTGTGTGTTGTTGTGTAGGAGTGGAGAGTTAATTGAATTTAGCATGTTTATGCGTTGTTGTAATGTGTAGAAAATGAATGAAACTCATGAGATTATATGTTGAGGTTGGGTCGTGAACTAGGGGCTGTTTGGTATGCAAGTAATGAATTAACGTTATCTAGTATTTTGGTTGTCGTCGTTATGAATTCTATGATATAAAATGAAGGTTTAATGATCCAAATGGAAGTTGTAGTCGTGTGGGCTGTTTTGAAAGTTGGTATGATTCTAATATGTTTTCTCATACTTATGAGGATAATGTTGTAATGTATGGGATTGTTGGCGTAGTTTATGAATTTGAAAGAAGAGAATGTGTTATGAATGTTTCTAATGGAGCTGGAAGGTTTCGGGTGCATGGTGTATTGCACGGGCTGTTTTGGAATATTGTGTGAATTGCTTGAAATGTTCTTAAATCATGTTTGAATGGTCTCGGATAAATACTTAAACGTCTAACCAATGATGTTGGCTTGATTGCATATGGTTCAATTGAATAAATGGAATATTGTCGACTTATGTAGAAAGGGATTGTTAATGTTGCAATGCGTTTGGAATTAATTCTTAATGTTGGTAGCATGATTGTTGGTATTGTTGTTGAAGATTTGGCGAGTCAAATTCTCGGGGTTGTTGGATTTATAGGGGAGATGCTGCCCAAATTTCCGTAGACAAAGTGGTGGTTGGAATGGGGTTCTTCAATGCTTATGGCTAATATCGGATGTCTAATGACATTATTGTGGATCGTGAGAAGCCGGGACGCAAGTTTGGATTAGTTTAGAGGGCGGCCAAGGTATGTAAAGCTCACCTCTCTTTCTTTGGCATGTCTTAGTATGAATAGGCTATGATATGATCCCCGAGGTAACTCTACTCCCGCGATCCGAGCATGTCCGTGATTCTTATTTGTTTCTTGATATCCGTATTTATAATGTAGTCAAATTGTGGTCCTTATGCCTTTGTATGATTAAAAATGAATATGCATGGAAAGATTTGTTCATAAAAGAGTTGAAACTACGAACGTCCGTAACTTCCATAGGAAGGCTCGGATCGCTTCGATATGTCCGTAGGAGGTTCTCGTAGCGTATTAAGATTATAATGTTCCAAGGCGGGCTCGGATCGGCTGATACTTGTCCGTGGGCCCGCAAGACATTCGTTGGGTAGTTCGATGACTTGTTAAAGAACCTAATAAAGTTAACAATCCGACCCCGCATGTGATTACTTATTTATCCGTTAAGTCCGAAATAAGAATTCGTATATATGATTCTGATACGTGATTATGATGCCTAAAGTTCTATTTGATAAGTCCCGGATAATATCTGGAAGAGGTTTGATTTGGTCAATGCCATCGGCTTGTAAATGATAATTTGTCTGATTATTCGTTAAGTCTGTGTAAATGTATGAAATGAGAATCCGTATGCATATGATTTTGATACGTAACTATGATGGATAAAGTGTTAGTTGATATGTTTCCAAGTAACGTTCGGAAGGAACTTGATCTGACTATTGCTTTGGCTTGTAAATGATAATTCGTTTGATTATTCTATGGAATCTGTATGAATGTTTTGAATGGCATATAGATCCCACGATTCTGCTCGTGCACATTTTTGTTATTCCCCCGCCGAGTCCCGGGCCGGTTACTATCGTGCGCACAATTCGAAGTATGATGAGCTTCCAAAGTATGATGAGCGCCTAATATGATATGATATGTTACCGAAGTATGATGAGTTTCTGATATTACGGCGTTATGATGTGTCCGGTACGCCGAGCCCCTTTTGGGCGGGTACCGTGGTTATGTGATATGATGTGTGACGGAGATGCAGGAGATACAAACAACTTCCGAAGTACGACGAGTCGCGGCGCCCGGCGGTGAGGGCGACCACGTTCCGTCCGCCAGGTCCCATTATGGACCGCATAGGATATATGATATGGTAATCTGATTGATCTGATGACATAATGATTTGATAATGTGATGATCCGATAATATAATGAATCTGTTCTGACGATGCAATAATCTGATAATGTGACAATCTGATGATATGATAATCTGATGCTATGATAATCTGATGACATGATAATCTGATGATACGATAATATGATGATTCTGCTTAATGTGATAATTTGATGATCTGATGATTCTGTCTAATGTGATGATATGATAATGTAAGGATTCTGGTTACCGAGTCCCTCACTGGAGGGCCGGGACACGTTATAAGTTATATATATGTATTCTGAAATATGATCAGTTGGTTTCAGAGCCGATGGTGGGGCAAACCCGTTGGCCAAGGGGCAAACCTCAAGCGGAGTACGCTGAGTCCCAAAGTTGGGGGGTGAGCGTAAGGCCACCTTAGGCGAATCCCACATTGGTTTAGGCGAATCCCACATCGGTTAATGTCAGCTATTATGATATGTTCTATTTTCATATAAAGGGGACATAAATGGTTTCAAAAGAAAGCTAAGAATTTTGGACATTCTGATTATTATATGTCTTCTGTACCTCGTATGTATGAGTTGTATTTTAGACGCAGGCACTTTGACATTCGCCATTATGTTCACTTTCTCGTACCCCCCCTATTTCGCTATGACCTCGTTTTCCGTATTTCATGCTTTGCATACTCGCACATATTCCGCACCGACCCCTTTCTTCGGGGGGCGCGTTTCATGCCGCGTGCACACACCTGTAAGCCGAAGGTATCGCAGAAGACGTTCAAATGGGATTGGCGAGCTCCATCTTTTTTCCGGAGTGTCGCCGAGTCGCATTAACATGTTATGGTATCATGTTCCGTGTTAGAGACTTTGCAGTATAGGTCGTGGGTATGAGATGTCTCATTATGTAAGCGGCTATGTAAGCCGATGTATTATTACGCATTGTATTATTAAGTATTATATGTTGCAGATTTTATTCGATTCGAAAAACGAAAAAAAAGGTGTAAAGCATATTTGTTTTCCGAAAAATTTTCATTACGTACTTATGGTTTGGCTAAGGGCCCAGTATGGCTACGAGTGTTACGAGAGTCTGCGGGTTCGCTCGGCCCTAGGTAAGGGTCGGGTGCCCATCACACCCTATCGGATTAAGGGTGTGACAGTGAGTCTCATAACGAGGTTCCCTCTCGGACCTCTCATACTCCACCCTTGTTAACGGAGCAGGAAGGAGGTTCAGCTCTAGCTCCAGTACCTCTAGTTCCACCGCTAGAAGCTCCGGCCAGCGATGACGAAGCTGCTTGGGCTGTCGACCCGCTGGTTATCGCGTAGGCTCGGCGGGCAAGGCGCGGCCAAGGTGATAGGGCGGTGAGTGCAAGAGCCCGCGATTTTATCAGTCTGAATCCTCCAGAATTCTACGGGTCAAAACCAGATGAAGACCCGTAAGGCTTTACAGATGAGATTCTGAGGATGCTACAGCTAATACATTCTTCGGATATTGAGTCAGTAGAACTGGCTTCGTATAGATTGCGGGATGTGGCCGTCCATTGGTATAATGCTTGGATATCTTCGCGAGGAGCAAATGCACCTCCCCCAGCTTGGCAAGAGTTCACGGACGCCTTTCTGTGACATTATCTACCACCGGAGGTTCGACGGGCCCGAGTCGATAAGTTCTTGAATCATAAACAACGGAATATGAGCGCTCGGGAATACAGTCTTTGTTTTAATTCTTTAGCCAGGGACGCCCTAGCCATGGTAGCCGACATGGGAGACCGTGTGGATCGATTCGTGAGTGGGTTGGGGCCATATTTGGTTAAGGAATGCTTGACAGCGTCACTCCAGGATGGGACAGATATCGCTCGTATTTAGGCTCATGCCCAGAGTCTGGAGGAACAACAAAGAACCGCAGAGGGGTGAACGTGATTTGGAGAGAGAGCATAGTAAGAAGGCCAGATCTGTCAGTGCTAGTAGTGAGTATAGAGGGAGTCAGAGACAGACATATTCCAGATATTCAGGCCAGTCTGCGACTAGTGCGCCTTCTCGGTTTGCGGGCAGGAAATTTGACTGCCCTATTTACTCAGGACAGGGCCAACGCTCGAGAGTTTCGAGTTTTCAGTTTGGAGGACCTCCTAGTTAGAGGAGACCATCGATCCCACGATGCAGCCAATGCAGAAGATTATATTCGGGTCCGTGTCGCCAAGGCTCAGATGTCTGTTATGCCTGTGGTCAGCCAGATACATGATGCGTGATTGTCCATCAATGGTTTATATCGGTAAGAGCTAGCCCGCAGGATTGGTGGCGGGTTCTTCTTCATCTGTGCGCCCTTTAGGGAAAAGCTCACAAGCACCAGCGGGTCGCGATAGAGGAAAAGGAGGAGCATCCAATTTGAGCGGCCCTCAAAATCGTATATATGCACTGGCGGGACGGCAGGATCTTCAGTCTTCACCCGACTTTGTTGCAGGTAAAGTGTCAGTATTTCCTTACGATGTATATGTATTAACTGGTCCGAGTCATACATTGCTATCTGTTACTCCCTATATTGTTGGTCGGATCTGTCACGACCCAAATCGATGAGTCGCGATGAGCGTCTGACCTCTAGCGACCAAACACCCCTATACTTATTTCTGAATCTTACTACACATCAAGGGCCCATAATGGCATAAACTGATCTCATAAAAGGGAAACATCAAAACTCTGTACAATCTGCATATATACACAACATGTGGAGGAACAGTGCAAGACAGCTGTACTGCTACATATACTGTAAATCATCTGACTACTACATACGACTGTCTACAGACCTTTACTGGAATAAAAGTTGTAGAAAGGACGGGACAGGGCCCTATCATACCCATATGCATACACATCTCAAAAGGGCATACCAAAACTGACTGCAGCTCTGGATCAAATGGAGCGCACTGACCACTGCTAGATCTAGAGGTCCTACTGAGCTGGACCACCTGTCTGTCTCCCTGTACCTGCGGGCATGAACGCAGCCCCCCGAGCAACGGGGAGTCAGTACGGATAATGTACCGAGTATGTAAGGCATAAGAACAACATATATACATAAGAATCATGGATAAGATCTGAACTCATAAACTGAAATGACTGACTGCATGTACTTGTATGAACTAGTATCTGCCTAAATCTGTATAACTGACAATGCCTCTGTGGGCACATAATATGCATGCTCGTGCCTATCAATGAAGGTCATACATCTATATGTGTTTGCGTATATAACGAATGATATATGCGCGTATATAACACCTGATATGTGTGCGTATATAGTGCCTGTAAAGCCTCTATGGCTTCTCATCATATCATATCGGCTCCTCTGGCCATAATCAATATCATCAATATCATCATCGTAGTGGTAATGCGTATATAACGCCTATATCTTTTCGTACACTTTACATATATCTATTGTTCGTGTATATAACGCCTTCTGGTCATGGGTCAATGTACATAGATATATAATGAATGTAATGCATAAATAAACTGTATGCATAGAACTGGCTACATAAAACTGGACCCATGAACAGAAGGGTCATTCATAAACTAGATACAAGAACATAAAAAAAAAACTGAAGGACTTCTAATGCTTCTAAGATTAGAGTAATATGGAAGCTCGCTTACTCGCTTGTTGACTCCTATCATAGGACCATGCCAAAAGAAAGAAAGAATAACCTTAACATACCTTGACGTATATCAAATCGTCCAACTTATACCTCTCGAACTTGCAAGTCTACAATCAAGATAATGTAGGCCTTAATTAGACCATTTACTTCGCTTACTAATCTTTTAAAGACAGATAGAGCTTAACATATTATGGGCAATATTTCCCTCATATGCTTAACCACCCTTCAACTTCCCATTCACTCCAACATCAACCACAACAACAATAACAACACTTATATATAAAAAAACATACTCAAATCTATCCCCAATCATCTCTTAAAATAGCCTCAATTAATTATCTTACCCTTCATCAACTTACCACTTCCATAAGTATCTCCTCTTCACTTAAAACAACTAAGACTCTGGATAATTAACTCCAATACAAGGATAGAAATCATTTACATACCTTGAGGGGTCTAAGATCACTGCAAGAATCACTTCAACTCCAAAATAAGGTCGTAGATATTTATATAAAATTAAATGTGCGTCGGAATATTTTAAGACAATTGCGGGAAGTTAAGGGTAAGGCCATTTTATACTCAAAATTAAAAAGGTTTTGTTTTAATGCGCAAGCCGCTCATGAATATTATTATTGACATGGAATGCTAGGGGCGAACTTTTGAAGTTGGGAATTTTTATTAGTTCGTGACTTCTTGGAGAAGCCAAGTGGCCAATTATTTTAAGCCATGAAAATGTACATGTGTTCATCTTATATTTTGTAAGGGCCAAGGAGGCACATGGACAAGGATGACAAGGCAAGACAAGTGAGTCATCTTTTGTGACTTGAGAAATCTCTAGAAATTTGAAGAAATTTGGAGGGAAAAGAAAGAAAAAAAAAAAGGAAAGGAGAGCACATGGCCGGCCATGTGCTTGGCCATGTGCATGGTATATATATATATATATATATATATATATTAATATATATATATGGAGGGATGATTAAAGAAGGCAAGTTTCATCATTTGGAGTTCTAGAGAAATCAAGAAAAAGAAAAGAAAGAGAGAGAGGAGTTCGGCTGCCATGGTCGGCCGAATCGCCCTCCAATTTTTGGTTAGGAAAAATTAATTTCTTCTTGTTTTCCTACTAATTAGAAGGTCCTTGTCAACATGAGCTAGTTGTTGGAGCAAGCAAGGCATCCGTTTGCATGATTCATTATCCTAGCCGAGAAGAGGGAGTGAAGGAATAAGGTATGGTTCAACCTTATTTTTCATGTGTGATGTATGGTTTGTGGATATTGTAGCATATGGGAATGAATGAAAATCATGAATATGTGGGTATTGAAGTGTAGCCGTGTGCATGTTGTTGGTGAAGGCATGTTGAATCAATTTTATTTAGTGTTTGGTTGATATTGTTATGGACGTTTTGAGCATGTCGTAATGTGTTGAAATGGATGAAATGCATAAAGTTGTGTGTGTTGAGGGGCTGACCGAATGGTGGCTGATTTTAACATGTTCTCCCATAATTGTAAAGACCATGTTGTAACGTATGGGGTTGTGGATGTAGTTCATGAATTTGGAAGGTAGAAATGTGTTGTCGTTGTCCTTGTTGAACTTGGAAGATTTCGGGTAGTGTTGTATGATGGAGGGGCTGATTTGAAGCTTAATGTGATTTCAATATGTTTTCTTGAATGTATGGAAATGATGTTGTTAACATATGAGGTTGTCGACATAGTTTATGAATTTGAAAGAAAGAAATATGTCGTTATTGTTTTCATTGAGTTGGAAGGTCTCGGGTAAGATTGGATGTTGGTTTGGACATCTTGAATTGCCTATCGATATTGTTGTTATGCTTGTTGGTTTGGTTGTTGTGATTTGGCCGAGTTGAATTCTCGGGGTTGGTGAATATATAAGGGGAGGTGCTGCCGAAATTTCCATAGAAGAAGTGACGGCTTGGAATTGGGTTCTTTAATGCTTATGGCTAATGTTGGATGTCCAATGACATTTTTGTAGATTGAGAGAAGCCAAGACGAAAGCGTGGATTAGTTTAGAGGGCGGCCAAGGTATGTAAAGCTCACCTTTCTTTCTTTGGCATGTCTTAGTATGAATAGGCTATGATATGCTCCCCGAGGTAACTCTACTCCTGCGATCCGAGCATGTCCGTGAATCTTATTTGTTTCTTGACATCCGTATGCATAATGTAGTCAAATTATGGTTTCTATGCCTTTGTATGATTGAATAAGAATGTGCTTAAAAGAATATGTTCATAAAAGAGTCAGAAACTACGAACGTCCGTATCTTTCACATATGGGCTCGGATCGCTCCGAAACGCTCGTGGGAGGTCCCCTAATGTATAACATCCCCGACATTCATAGGCGGGCTCGGGTCGGTTTGGTACTTGCCCGTGGGCCCGCAAGACGTTCCGTTGAATAGTTCTACCACCTTGTTAATATAACTTAATGTGGCTAATAATCTGACTTCCGAATATGACTACTCACTTATCTGTTAAGTTCGAAATAAAGATTCGTATATATATGATTCCGATACGTGATTATGAGGCCTAAAGTTCTATTTGATAAGTCTCGGATAATGTCTCGGAAGAGATTTGACTTAGTCAATGCCATCGGCTTGTAAATGATAATTTGTCTGACTATTCCGTTAAGTCTGTGTAAATGTATGAAATGAGAATCCGTTTGCATATGATTTTGATACGTAACTCTGATTGCTAAATTATATTTGATATGTTCCGAATAATATTCGAAAGAAACCCGATTTGGCTATTGTTTGGCTTTGAATGATAGTCTGTTGATTACTTATGTGGAATCCGTGTATATGTTTGGAGATGCGTATAGATCACCCGATTCTCGTTCGTGCATATGTTTGTTACTTCCTTCGCCGAGTCCCGGCCGGTACTATCGTGCGCACAATGCGAAGTATGATGAGCTTCCGAAGTATGATGAGCGACTATTATTATGGTGTTATGATGTGTCCGTACGCCGAGCCCCTATACGCCGAGCCCCTTTGGCCGGTACCGTGGTTATGTGATATGTTGTGTGACGGAGATGCGGGAGATCTGAAAACTTCCGAAGTATGATGTGTTGTGGCGCCCAAGGCGAAACGGGAGGGCGACCACGTTCCGTCCGCCGGGACCCATTATGGGCCGCATAGGATATATGATATGCTATTCTGTTTGATCCGATGACATAATGATTCTGTTCTGATGATGCGATAGTCCGATAATGTGACGATCTGATGATATGAAAATCTGATGCTATGATAATCTGATGACATGATAATCTGATGATACGATCTATTTATTCCGGAGCCGGTGGTGGGGCAAACCCAGTGGCGAGGCAAAATTCCGCACTAGTTTAGGCGAATCCCACATCGGTTAATGTCAGCTATTATGATATGATCTATTTTTTTATATATGTAAGACAGAAATGTTTTTCGAAAAGAAAGAAGAATAAGCTAAGCCTTCCGATATTCTGATTACTAAATCTGTTTTCTGTACGTCGCATACGGTTTCTGAATTAACATGATTATGATATGTTTTGCTCACCGGTATATGTATATACAGGATAAGTTTTGCACAGGCAAGTTATGACTCTCCGGTTCCTATACTTGTTTTTTGTGGTTTTTCATTCCGCTTATGATTACGTTAATGGATTTCTGCTTTACATACTCGTTCTTTACATATTCCGTACCGACCCCAAAGCAATTTCTTCGGGGGCTGCGTTTCATGCCGCGCAGTACACCACCTGTGAGCTAAAGGTATTAGCGAGAAGATGTTCCAGCGGGATTGGCGAGCTCCACTTGCTCCGGAGTATTTATATATATATATATAATGAGTCGAGTTTGTCCGTGTTATGATATCCGAGTCATGTTAGAGACTTTGCGATTAGAGCCTTTAGTCGTGTGTATAAGATGTCAGTTGTGAGCGGCTCTATAAGCCGTCGTATTGTCATTCATGATATTACAGATTTTGTACGGTCGCAAGTTGTGTTTGATTTGAAATGATATAAAGTATGTTCGTTTTTCGTACAAATTTTATTATGTATTTATGATTTGGTCAAGGGCCCAATGTGAGTACGAGTATTACGATAGTCTGAGGGTTCGCTCGGCCCTAGATAAGGGTCGGGTGCCCATCACACCCTATCGGAAATTGGGGTGTGACAAATTGGTATCAGAGCGGTTCGTCCTAGGGGTGTTACCTTTCTTCACGCAAAGTCGTGTCCGTTAGAGTCCCGTTTATGGTGTGAAGCGCGCCACATTTATAAACGGGAGGCTACGGGGCATCTAGGATGGTTACTCTTCTTTGGCATCTTAGATCGTGTCAGTAGAGCCAAGTTATAGAAATTCCCGACATTGACCTTTGATTTCGGCATTTTGAGGACCGACGTTGACGGGCGGAAGCGACCAAGCGGTATGGAAGGTTACAAAGCACGCAGGTAAGTAAAGATACGAAAGATATATGTTAAGTAAGGTATTGGCATACGATTGAAAGGCAAAGTTGAAAACTGAAAAGGAAGGTAAGCAAGAAAATGTGATATGTGTAGTCGTGCTGAGTATATGAGGTAAATCTAATATCTTTGGACCCTTTGTGAATATTGAGAGCCCTGTGTGGCTATGATACGATACAATATGATATGATATGTATATATGATGATGGCCCTGTGAGGCACTGTTGGTATTTCCTGCGTGCAGGTTTTGGGATAGTAAGAAATACAGAGGAAACTCTGCCGAAATTTTTCTAGAAATAATACGAGAATGAGATACGAGTTGGAAAATATTTTTGAAAAAGTCGGGTTAATAGTAGCGATGAAAGTTGACCGAGCTGTAAAGTACGGCTGCCCTCTAGGAATAAGTTAACTGTGGGATGAGCGGTGAAATAGTCAGTAAGACGTCGGTGGAAATATGGTAGTAAGGAAATTTGGAAGGACTTGTGCTACTAGGCGATGACTTTGAAAGGACTGGTAGGTTTGGATAAAGTGATATGATTAAGACGAGGGTACGGAGGAAAAGAATTGTGACGAATGGGAATGCGTTAATAAGACAATTGCCTGATGTGTCGTGAGGGCGTTTTGGGAATATGATAAAATTCGACGTACTCAATATTATGTGTAGAAGATCATGCGGTGAGAAAGACGCAGTCAGGAAAGCGTTAAAGCGTCGTATTCCGTCAAAGTTCCAAAGTTAAGCGTGCTAGCGTGAGAGCAATTCCAGGATGGGTGACCCCCCTGGGAAGTTTTCTGAAAATCCTACAAATTCAGAGGTAAGGAGCGAATAAGAAATTGGAGTAGTCTAAGAGAGATTAGAGTATGTGGAGCGACCCGAAACCTTAAGAGGACGCGCAGAACAGGCCGAGTCAGGTCGGCGGAGGGAAGGAGTTAACGGAAAGAAAGGAATAAAAAGGAAGCGAGACAACAGTATAGTAATAGGTTATGACGTGTAACTGAGGGCACGAGTGCCATAAGCGGAGGATTGTAAGGGACTAAGTTATAGAAAGACAAGAAACAAGGCAGAGTGAATGCTGGGAAATGACTGGGATGATACGGGAAAAATGTGAACGAACAGAATACGTTTTGAAAATGAGAAAAGGACTATGTAAGAGTAGTGTGTTCTGAACGACACAGAGGTAGTATAAGATTTCTCGTGTGCAGAAAAAAAAAAGAAAAAAAAAAAGCAGGCATGAATGGACAATGGTATAAGCACACCCCTAAAGGGGGGAAGCGGGTAGGAGAAACGCAAGAGTGGGATAAGAACAGTTGATATGATAATGTGTTTGATATAGGCATCTGGGCTACCAATGAGGCCCCCCCCCCCTCACCGAAGTAAGTTAGTGAGGTCGGAAAACCAACAATAAGTGTACAAGAGTTAGGATGGTGTTTGAGGCAATGTGAGAAGTCTTACAAAAACCTCGAATGACGGGACACTAGAAAATGGAAGTGTATGAAAAAAAAGAGTATGACAAGAGAATGGTATTGGATAGCAAAAAGACGGTATGAAGGATGGAAATAGCTGTAAAAAGGGAGCTCCCCCGAGGCACTTATGAGACCACACGACTAAGTTGAACATTCGAGGACGAATGTTCTAAAGGGGGGAAGGATGTTATATCCCGCATTTTGTGCGTCGGAATATTTTAAGACAATTGCGGGAAGTTAAGGGTAAGGCCATTTTTCGGTTTTGTTTTAATGCGCAAGCCGCTCATGAATATTATTATTGGCATGGAATGCTAGGGGCGAACTTGGAAGTTGGAAATTTTTATTAGTTCATGACTTCTTGGAGAAGCCAAGTGGCCAATTATTTTAAGCCATGAAAATGTACATGTGTTCATCTTATATTTTGTAAGGGCCATAGGAGGCACATGGACAAGGATGACAAGGCAAGACAAGTGAGTCATCTTTTGTGACTTGATAAATCTCTAGAAATTTTAAGAAATTTGGAGGGAAAAGAAAGAAAAAAAAAAAAAAAAAAAAGAGAGCACATGGCCGGCCATGTGCTTGGCCATGTGCATGGATATATATATATATATATATATATATATATATATATATATATATATATATATATGGAGGGATGATTAAAGAAGGCAAGTTTCATCATTTGGAGTTCTAGAGAAATCAAGAAAAAGAAAAGAAAAGAGAGAGAGGGGTTCGGCTGCCATGGCTGGCCGAATCTGCCCTCCAATTTTTGGTTAGGAAAAATTAATTTCTTCTTGTTTTCCTACTAATTAGAAGGTCCTTGTCAACATGAGCTAGTTGTTGGAGCAAGCAAGGCATCCGTTTGCATGATTCATTATCCTAGCCGAGAAGAGGGAGTGAAGGAATAAGGTATGGTTCAACCTTATTTTTCATGTGTGATGTATGGTTTGTGGATATTGTAGCATATGGGAATGAATGAAAATCATGAATATGTGGGTATTGAAGTGTAGCCGTGTGCATGTTGTTGGTGAAGGCATGTTGAATCAATTTTATTTAGTGTTTGGTTGATATTGTTATGGACGTTTTGAGCATGTCGTAATGTGTTGAAATGGATGAAATGCATAAAGTTGTGTGTGTTGAGGGCTGACCGAATGGTGGCTGATTTTAACATGTTCTCCCATAATTGTAAAGACCATGTTGTAACGTATGGGGTTGTGGATGTAGTTCATGAATTTGGAAGGTAGAAATGTGTTGTCGTTGTCCTTGTTGAACTTGGAAGATTTCGGGTAGTGTTGTATGATGGAGGGGCTGATTTGAAGCTTAATGTGATTTCAATATGTTTTCTTGAATGTATGGAAATGATGTTGTTAACATATGAGGTTGTCGACATAGTTTATGAATTTGAAAGAAAGAAATATGTCGTTATTGTTTTCATTGAGTTGGAAGGTCTCGGGTAAGATTGGATGTTGGTTTGGACATCTTGAATTGCCTATCGATATTGTTGTTATGCTTGTTGGTTTGGTTGTTGTGATTTGGCCGAGTTGAATTCTCGGGGTTGGTGAATATATAGGGGAGGTGCTGCCGAAATTTCCATAGAAGAAGTGACGGCTTGGAATTGGGTTCTTTAATGCTTATGGCTAATGTTGGATGTCCAATGACATTTTTGTAGATTGAGAGAAGCCAAGACGAAAGCGTGGATTAGTTTAGAGGGCGGCCAAGGTATGTAAAGCTCACCTTTCTTTCTTTGGCATGTCTTAGTATGAATAGGCTATGATATGCTCCCCGAGGTAACTCTACTCCTGCGATCCGAGCATGTCCGTGATTCTTATTTGTTTCTTGACATCCGTATGCATAATGTAGTCAAATTATGGTTTCTATGCCTTTGTATGATTGAATAAGAATGTGCTTAAAAGAATATGTTCATAAAAGAGTCAGAAACTACGAACGTCCGTATCTTTCACATATGGGCTCGGATCGCTCCGAAACGCTCGTGGGAGGTCCCCTAATGTATAACATCCCCGACATTCATAGGCGGGCTCGGGTCGGTTTGGTACTTGCCCGTGGGCCCGCAAGACGTTCCGTTGAATAGTTCTACCACCTTGTTAATATAACTTAATGTGGCTAATAATCTGACTTCCGAATATGACTACTCACTTATCTGTTAAGTTCGAAATAAAGATTCGTATATATATGATTCCGATACGTGATTATGAGGCCTAAAGTTCTATTTGATAAGTCTCGGATAATGTCTGGAAGAGATTTGACTTAGTCAATGCCATCGGCTTGTAAATGATAATTTGTCTGACTATTCCGTTAAGTCTGTGTAAATGTATGAAATGAGAATCCGTTTGCATATGATTTTGATACGTAACTCTGATTGCTAAATTATATTTGATATGTTCCGAATAATATTCGAAAGAAACCTTATTTGGCTATTGTTTGGCTTCTTGAATGATAGTCTGTTTTGATTACTCTGTTTGTGTATATGTTTGGAGATGCGTATAGATCACTCGATTCTCGTTCGTGCATATGTTTGTTACTTCCTTCGCCGAGTCCCGGCCGGTACTATCGTGCGCACAATGCGAAGTATGATGAGCTTCCGAAGTATGATGAGCGACTATTATTATGGTGTTATGATGTGTCCGGTACGCCGAGCCCCTTTTGGCCGGGTATCGTGGTTATGTGATATGATGTGTGACGGAGATGCAGGAGATCTGAAAACTTCCGAAGTATGATGTGTTGTGGCGCCCAAGGCAGGAGGGGCGACCACGTTCCGTCCGCCGGGACCCATTATGGGCCGCATAGGATATATGATATGCTTTGATCCGATAATGATGACATAATGAGTCGTTTACGATGATGCGATAGTCCGATAATGTGACGATCGATGATATGAAAATACGATGCTATGATAATCGATGACATGATAATCGATGATACGATACATTTATTCGGAGCGGTGGTGGGGCAAACCCAGTGGCGAGGCAAAATTCCGCACTGGTTTAGGCGAATCCCACATCGGTTAATGTCAGCTATTATGATATGATCTATTTTTTTTTATATATGTAAGACAGAAATGTTTTTCGAAAAGAAAGAAGAATAAGCTAAGCCTTCCGATATTCTGATTACTAAATCTGTTTTCTGTACGTCGCATACGATTTCTGAATTAATATGATTATGATATGTTTTGCTCCGGCATATGTATATACAGGGTAAGTGTTGCACAGGCAAGTTACGACTCTCCGGTTCCTATACTTGTTTTCTGTGGTTTTTCATTCCGGTTATGATTCGTTAATGGATTTCTGCTTTACATACTCGCACATATTCCGTACGACCCCTTTCTTCGGGGGCTGCGTTTCATGCCGCGTGCGGAGTACACCTGGTGAGCTAAAGGTATTAGCGAAGATGTTCCAGCGGGATTGGCGAGCTCCACTTGCTCCGGAGTCTTTGCCGAGTCGAGTTTGTACGTGTTATGATATCCGAGTCATGTTAGAGACTTTGCGATACGTAGTCGTGTGTATAAGATGTCAGTTGTGAGCGGCTCTATAAGCCGTCGTATTGTCATTCATGATATTACAGATTTTGTACGGTCGCAAGTTGTGTTTGATTTGAAATGATATAAAGTATGTTCGTTTTTCGTACAAATTTTATTATGTATTTATGATTTGGTCAGGGCCCGAGTATTACGATATGAATACGAGTATTACGATAAGAATCAAGGTAAAAGAAAGAGGAACCAGGAACCACTTCAAAAAGGATAAGGTTAGAAGATTTCAAGGAAAGCCTTACTCGAAGTTCTAAGACAAAGATGTCACGAATGGCTGAGTGACGGAGAAATGAAGTGGAATTAGGGATCGAAACAAGAAAGCTAAAGCTTATGGATAACTGCGACTGAGATGTTTTGGCCCCTACTAGGAATCTTAAATTTAGGAATGGAAGACAATCGTGTGTTGATCGATGGTTATTATTGAGAGTTCCAAAGGCTAAACTAGCATTTGCTCGGCCAGGGAAGTAAGGGATCTTCCCAATCCGGAGGGAGATGCATTACAGGAATTTTATTGGGATCCGTTAGAACTTCAACTTGTTCTAGGTCATGCGATAAAGGTCACGCTGCAGGGTGGATGAAATCGTACCAGCATTAACGTACCAGATCCCATCAGGACTTCAAAGTTAAGCGTGCTGAGGTGAGAGTAATACTAGGACGGGTGACCCCCTGGGAAGTGTACTATGAGTCCTACAAATTCGGACATAAGGGAAGGATGAGGGACTAGAATAACTTGAGGGAAATTAGAAGCGTGTGAAACTCACGGTTGGAAACTCCAGGCGATTGTGACAGATAAGACACACCGGCTTAGCAAAGAGAGAGAAGACATATTACAGCTACAAAACTAGGACGAGTTTAAAATAGTATTAGGGATATTTTGTAAGTAAGGCGTTAGGAGAGGTATATATGATATTTTATGTGTGGTCAATCAGTTTGCGTGCCCCGATAATCGACGTTGCGATGTGTTAAAGGTACTGATTGAACAAGGTATTGAAGTTCGAGTGGTAAGTGTTACAGGGCGAGGCGACATTAGTCTCTCTAAAATTAAAGTTGGATAATCCTGATGCAAGGAAAAGGGAGAAAGTGAGTATACAAGTGTAAGAAGATTAGGATGCCCTGAGAAAATGAGAGGTGTAAGCAATGGAGGTATGTTGCTAAAAAGGGTTAACTCAAGCTTCAAGATGGGAATCTTGAAGGTAAGTACAGCGGCAAAGAACCATTCGGATGAATCTCGAAAGTAAGTATACGGAAAGAATGGAGTATGTAGTATGGAACGAAAGACGAATGTAGAGGGTTTGCAAATAAATTTTGATAAGTTGGACTAAAGAGCAGTAATAAAAAACAGGGATGTAAATTGGGAAAAAATAAGCAGGATTTGGCAAAAGATGCTACAGAGTTTCTGACGTTTGAGGGACATCCGAAGAAGCGAATGTGTAGTCTTAATAACATGCCACACTACCTCAAAAACGGAGAAGCCCTTCCAAAAAGATAACTCAAAGATAGCACGGATGTGCACTTCTTAAAGGATATTCCACGAACTCCAGGGCTAGTGTTATTAAATGACAAGTGAAGAAGAGCACCTAGGAGTAAAGGAACTTAAAACCCCCGAGAACGGAAGTAAGAAGGGCGCACTAACAGATTAATTGAAGAAAATCGGGCAATCACCAAGGATAAGGGTGAGGATAACAAGTTAATAAAGCTAACCAAGAGGCAATATATCAGTGGCATGGGATAAGAACCTCTGTAAAAAGTATAATGATTTGATCATAAAGAAGATAGACAGATACAAGGGGAATATTTATAAAAATGAACCGGCCGTAGTGGCGAAAAGAAAGAAGAAGGCTTGACCAAGAGAAAAAGGGAAAGAGTGTACCTTGTAAGGATTTTATGATAAGAACTAGAAGCGACAAGACACTGGAAGAACTATAACGCTTAGTTATGATGCAAATAAATAGTTAAGGAGAATTACGGACAAATGAGTTAAGCTGATGAAGGGACGAGTCATGGAAATGAAAGGTGTGGAATGTTAACTTTTAACGGTATAAAATAAGCGTAAATCGGAATTAGAAATCCAAGGCAAGAAGAATTTTAAGGGTGTTAAGGAGATAATCATAAAGAAGAAGAAGAGAAGAGAGGCTAGGGTTAAAGAAGTGAGGTATAATCGGATATTCCATGAAGAGGTTTAATGAGTTCCGCTGTCCCCCCTTAATTCATTAGCTAGGGAATTATTAGTCATGAAAGATAGAAGTGAAAAGACGATAAAGGAGGCACCCGTATTGGATTTGATATGTATGAGCATTTTGATCTTATATAAGGCTTTAACTAGTAGAAAGGGAAATAAGTCAAACCATATGATGAAAGTAACTCCGGCATTATAAGGAACTGAGGGGTAGAAGGATCGTTAAGGTCGGCCAGGTGATTATAAAAAATTATTAATATTCAAGTTGTTGGTGTATAAGAACATCCTTAAAAAAAAAAAAAGGGGGGGGGGGGAAGAAGAAAGCGATTTAGTCACGAAATGAATTATGACTTCCCAAATTCCAAAGAAAGAAATGTGTTAGCTTGAAAAGGCCAAAGTTCGAGAATGTATCAGGAGAAAGCCGAAATGGATCGAAAATAAGTATAGTATGGGGCAGGTGTGAGATATGATGTTTCTAGACCGTGGTTCGATCCCTCGTACAGGGGAAATTGTACCGCACCCAGATACGCAGTGACATTTACTAAAGATATGACAAGAAGACAATATAGTGCGTATAAAGATCGACGAGTATAAGAAGGGATAGCTCGAGGCTGCATCGAAGGAGTAAACAAGGGAGTTGCCCACTAGTCGCGAAAATAAAAAAAAAGAGTATTCACAGAATGGTAAGTAGCCGTCACATATTAAGGCAAGATTACTGTAACGGAGACAGAACGAGAACGGGATACTAGTTGATTTCTGATTATGTACACGAGAACAAAAGAGCTCTAGCCAGAGACATCATTATCCTCAGGTATGTGATGCTTCTTTGAATGATTTCTTGATCGTGTGTGGCCAATATGGGTATTGATGTTGTAGCCCTGTAAGGCATTGCATATTTTGGGTTGTTGTGATAGGATAGTAGTGGTACAATTACAGGGGAAACTCTGGCAAATTTTTTGTAGAAATCCCTAAGAGCTCAACATTCGAGGACGAATGTTTCTAAAAGGGGGGAGGATGTTACACCCCGTACTTTGAAGAAACACTTATCGAATTTGAAACATAAGTACGTTGAGTTATGGTTAAGTAAAACCACTTTGGAATATAAAGAGCAAGCATTACTAATTATATTTAATGAGTGAAGGATGTATATAAGGTATACCGGAAGGTTTTATAAGGAAATGAGTGGAAGAAATGGTGTAGTACGACTTTGGAGAAAGGATGGGTAAAGTTTCGTGTGAAAATTTTGGTCCAACTTGAGGAAGAATATCTCTTAGCATATGAAGTGTTTTGAAGTGAAACAAAAACCTAAAATAAAGTTTGTCGAGTCTAGTTTTGAATACAACAAACCTTTCATCAATAGGACATCGGAGTAGAGAACTATGAATGTTACAAGTTCGGACTAGCAGAAACGTGTGCTCATAGAATCGTTCAATACCGACACCGCCACGATCTTTGCTACGTGATCGACACACTACGGTACTTCTCACAAAGGATCCCCTAAATTTGAACTTTATAAAAAGGGCAAAACCCTATTTTTTTCACCAAAAAAAAAAAAATCAGATTTTAGAGCAGCAACACAAAGGGCAATTATGTCATAAAAAAGTTGAGGGTTTGAAGTGAATTTGGTTAATCGAGACTCGGGTAGCGTATAGTTGTGATTTTAGTATTATTTTGTGGAGGATTTTGGCTTGGATTCAAGTTGGACGTTGAAGGTATTGCTGTTTGAACAAGAATAAGGTATGAATCTCTTTCTATTTACGTTAATACCGGTTTATTCTCGGAGACAAAGTCGTTAAATAATTGTATAGTAAGTTGGTTAGTTATGGAAGTTGGAAAATAGTGTGTGGGCAGTTTTATGGCACATGTTGGTGTTGAAAGTGATGTTGTTAATGTTGGTATTGATGTTGTTGTTGTTGGTTGCTGAATTTCGATTTTGGGCTAAGCATATAAACAGAGGAGATGCTGCCGAATTTTCAGCAGATTCTAACAAGATTTATTTGAAAGCTTAGAATAAGTATATAACAATGGACCTAATTATAGCATGAATGGTCTTATATGTAGATTGCGAGACCGGAAATAGGTCGAAGAGCCGAGTCGTGAATTTTCAGGTATGTTAAGGCTAGTCCCCTTTCCTTTAAAGGCATGATTCTTATATTATTGTCTTCCTTATATTTCCATGACCTTCTTACGTCCCAAGAGTTGAAAGCTCAAGATTATTAAGAGCTCCATATGAGATAGAGATGGGATGTGTTTTATGATAATAATGATGATGATGACTCTATTTCAAAAGATTCCAAGGGTTATGAATTGACGCTTTATGAGATTTACGAGCTTATTCTATGTTTTCCCTTGATGTTATTCATTATTGATAGTCTCACCTCATAATGCTAGTTCCTTCAAGGTGAGACATCACGATCATGATGTTCCATAATACAATCGGAGGTTACCGACCTTACGTCACGCCGATAGAGTTGCAGTTTTTACTTGAGCTCCTATGCATGATTCATGTTCGGTATATGATGATGATTACACCGTGCCTAGATGGACGGGCAGCACCACTAAGGCGGGCGGCTTATACACCGTGTCTATATGGTACGGGCAGCACCACTAGTGGGCGGCGTGAGATGATTACCCTGAACGCGGGAGGCCCGGACGCGAGCTAATGATGTTATTTGATTCGGACAATTTATGTATGTATGTGTGGTAACTTTTAAAGGTAAAAGTGAGCATGCATGATTCCGCCGCAAGAGGCAAGCAGTTATAGTTATACTTTCTTCTCATGTCTTATATATTTTCTTATTATGTTATCATATATGCCTTACATACTCAGTACTCTGTTCGTACTGACGTCCCTTCTTGTGGACGCTGCGTTCATGCCCGCAGGTAAACAGGTTGACGCGCCTGATCTCTAGGGGCTCCATCAGCAACACCTTGGAAGAGCTCTAGTTGTTCCGGAGCTACAGCTAATTGGTACTACTCTTGTGTATATATTTGGGCATGGTGAAATCCTGCCCCGTGCTAAGGAAAGCGAGTCATAAGTTATGTGTTGGGCAAGAACTACGAGTATCGAGTTAATGACGTTCTAATGATGCTTTGGGAAAGAGTTATAACACCCCTTAGATTGTTAATGAGGTGATAAATAAGTGTCAAGAAGGTTCCATAAGGATTGGAGATCAAACGAGACGACGGGAACAACTTCGGAGAAACTGTGGATTACACGGCCACTTCCACGGACCGTGTAACCTTATACGGACCGTGGAAGGGTCCGTATAACTCCCAGCAGAGATGGTGACTGGCTGGTGTTGAAC
Organism: Lycium ferocissimum; assembly: GCF_029784015.1. Lineage (NCBI taxonomy): Eukaryota > Viridiplantae > Streptophyta > Magnoliopsida > Solanales > Solanaceae > Lycium > Lycium ferocissimum. The sequence goes on along the minus strand of NC_081342.1, from coordinate 51,499,518 downwards.
CACGACCAGTTCCACGGACCATACAATGTTCCACGGACCGTATAAGTGTCCGTGGAAGTCCCGACGAACTGAGTAAGTTTCAATTATATAAGTGTGTTCCCACTTCATTAATTTTATTTCCACACTTCTTCATCTTTCTCAAGACCTCTAGAAGGTTCCATATATTTCATCCACAAGAAAACAAAGGAAATCAAATATCAATATCAAACCAACAAGAATCAAGATTGTGAAACACATTAAAGTCATCTAAGTCAAGAAATTCCAAGAGAAGTGAATTAGGGTTTTTGGTGCAAGAAGAGTATTCCACTCAAGGCTTATTCTACCATTATCTAAGGTAAGTTTTATGATCTTTTCATGTTGTTTGAAGTATTGAAAAGTTGAAACACTTGGATTATAGAAGGAAATAGAAAATGGGTCATAAATGTGGCAATAGTGTCATTGTTGAGTAGAAGTTTGGATTGAGTTATGGATATTGATATGTTGAGATTGTAAATACGTTATGAATGACATTTAGAACATGGAATAAGTATTATATGTGAAAGAACGCGATAGTGAACTTTGGTCATGATTATGGAGAATTTGAAGTGAAATTGTGAAATGTGGAAAATGCAAATGAATGATGATTGTTGTTTATGATATTGTGATTGTTGTTATGAATGTTTGGGAGTTGATATGGAATATGGAGGAAGTTGTATAAACAAAGGAAATGCTGCCCAATTTTCTCTAGCTTTAGTAAGCACGTTCTTATAATTGTTTAGCTAATGTCGATACGAATTCTCTTGAAGGTAAAGACGTGAGCATTAAAGGAGAACGAGCAAGCAATAGAATAGTTAAACGACAAAGGTATGTAAGGCTAAACCTTTCTTTCTAAGGCATGAGTCTTATAGCATGAATTTCCTTCTTCTTCATGAATTTCCTATATTCCAAAAACTAAGAGTCCTATGTTCATGAATAGCCATATGAGATAAGAGATATATTACGAATACGATAATGATAATGATGAGCTTAAGTCTAAAGATTCTAGAGTCATGATATGATGTTCTACAAAGCTAATGGTGTTAACTATGATCTCATTGATGTTTTCCTTATGTGCACTCACCTTAAAACGTTAGTCCCTCCAAGGTGAGATATAACGATTATGATCACTCCATAACGTAATCGGGGGTTCACGACCTTATGTCACCCCGACATAGCTATAGTTCCTTTCAAGTTCTAATGTATGTTTTGATGATAAGTATATAATGATGCTAAGTTATGATAAAGCCATGATATGCCTATGAGATGAATAATAATGATAAGTATATGATATGATCCCACCGCGCCTAATTGGCCGGACATGTCACCGCGAAGGCGGGCTACTTGTGATTCCACCGTGCCTAAATGGCCGGACATGTCACCGCTAAGGCGGGCTGCTATGATTCCACCGCGCCTAGAAGGCCGGACACGATCACCACTAGTGGGCTGCATATGAGGGTTACCCGGACGCGGGTTAACGATGATGATGTATGAATGATATGATGATGTATGTATGATAAGATGATGTATACGCTATGGTAACTCATATGATATGCTACGTATGATATATGTATAAAATGTATCCATTCAAAGAGTACGCAGGTTATGTCTTCATCTTATGCCTTATGATTTCTCTATTATGTTCATTTCATTCATGCCTTACATACTCGGTACAATGTTCGTACTGACGTCCGTTTTCTTTGGACGCTGTGTTCATGCCCACAGGTAGACAGGGAGGCGATCCAGACTCGTAGGAGCTATTAGCTGGTTTGAGAGCACTCCATTTTCCGGAGGTGCCATTGATTATTCTTTTGGTACATATGTATATATATATATATTGGGCATATATATATATATATATGGGTCTGTCCCGTCTATATGTCTAGTACTCTAGTAGAGGCTCGTAGATACGCAAGTGTGGGTAGTATGGTCTCACAAGTTTCTCATATATATATATATATATATATATATATTTTGATAGCCAAATATATACTGCGTATATAAATATATAATATATTTCAAATGATATATATATATTTCTATGATTATATATATATAAGAGATATGAATGATAACACACATATATATATAGTAATAGATGAGAGGTGCTCGGTGGTTAGCCCCGGTGCCGTCATGGCCCTATATATATATCGGGTCGTGACAAAAGTGGTATCGGAGCATATGGTTCGGTCCTAGGAAGTGTCTACGAGCCGTGTCTAGTAGAGTCTTGTTTATGGTGTGTTGCGCGCCACGCTAATAAACAAGAGGCTACAGGGCATTTAGGAAAAATGACCATCTTTCTTCTTATGAGATCGTGCGATAGAGCCGTGTATAAGATTTAATCCTCCCTAATAAGTGTGCTATGATTTCAGAAATGCCGCCAAAGGGAAAAGCTAAAGCCGCCCAGAAGGGCAAGACTACGATGAAAAGGCGGGCAGAAAGAGAGCCGCCAATGAATGTAGATGAGGGTGAATCACATAATGAGGCTCCATCTAATGCCTCCACTACTCCGCCTATTACAGAAGAGCAAGAAGGGGCTTCAACTCCAGCTCCTATGCCTCCAGTTCCTCCACCGGCTACTTCGGGTCAACAAGTGACCGAGGCTATTCATTTATTGACGCAGCTAGTTGCCGCCCAGGCACAACGGCAAAATGCGGGCCCAAGTGATCGGTCAGCTAGTACTAGAGCCCGTGACTTCATGAGTTTGAATCCTTCGAAGTTCTTTGGGTCAAAGCCGGATGAAGATCCGCAAGGCTTTATTGATGAGATGTTGAGGACATTAAAGATTATTCATGCCTCCGAGACAGAATCCGTGGAGTTGGTATCATATAGACTCCGAGATGTAGCGGTTGGATGGCATCGAGAAGAGAGAATGCGCCTCCTCCCGTTTGGCAAGAATTTGTAGATGCTTTCATCCGCCATTATTTGCCACCCGAGGTCCGCCGAGCTAGAGCAGATAGATTTCTAAATTTGAAGCAAGGGAACATGAGTGCCCAGGAGTATAGCCTTCAATTTAATTCTTTGGCTAGATATGCCCCGACTATGGTGGCCGATATGGGAGATCGGGTGCATAGATTTGTGAGTGGCTTAGGGCCACATTTATTCAAGGATTGTTTGACGGCTTCGTTGCAAGATGGGATGGATATTTCCCGTATTCAAGCCCATGCCCAAAATCTAGAAGGACAACAACCTCCGCAAAGGGGTGATCGTGATATTGATAGAGGGCAAAGCGAGAGGGCCCGATCTATGGGTGCAGGTAGTGCCTATAGAGGGGGATCGAGGCAGACACATTCTAGGCACTCAGGCCAGTAGGTGACTAGTGCACCTCCCCGATTTACTGGTAGGAGATTCGATCGCTCCATTCTTTCAGGACAGGGTCAGAGTTTGAGAGCTTCCGGTTCCCAGTTTGGGGGTGATTATAGTCAGAGGAGACCACCGGTTCCCCGATGCGACGAGTGCGAAATTACACTCGGGGCCATGTCGCCGGGGCACGGATGCTTGCTATATTTGTGGACGGGTGGACACTTGATGCGTGATTGTCCTTCGAGGTATGGTAGAGGTGGGGTTCGGCCCACGGGATCGACGGTGGCTCCTCTTCGGTGCGCCGGTAGTGCGTACTCCCAGATTCCCGGTGGGCCGAGGTAGAGGCCGAGGGGGAGCATCTACTTCGTGTGCCACACGGCCCCGCATATATGCTTTAGCCGGACGACGAGGATCTCGAGTCCTCCCCGTATGTGGTTACAGGTACATTATTCGTATTTTCCCATGATGTGTATGCATTGATAGATCCGGGTTCTACCTTATCCTATATTACTCCATATGTTGCTAATCGTGTTGGGGTGAAACCTGAGCCAATCAAACCTTTTGAGGTATCTACTCCGGTTGGTGATCCCGTGATAGCTAGACAAGTATACAAAGATTGTATGATTGTGATATGTAACCGCCAGACTAAAGCTGATTTAGTTGAGCTGGAAATGTTAGATTTCGATGTGATTATGGGTATGGATTGGTTGGCCTCATGCTATGCTAATGTTGATTGCCGATTGAAAGTAGTTCGATTTCAATTTCCTGGAGAGCCCGTACTTGAATGGAAGGGTAATGCAGCATCTCCAAGAGGTAGGTTTATTTCCTACCTTAAGGCAAGAAAGATGATAGCTAAGGGCTATATTTATCATTTAGTCCGAGTTCATGACACCGAAGCGAAGTCGCCAACTTTCCAATCCGTTCCGGTAGTGAATGAATTTTCGGATGTATTTCCAGATGAACTTCCAGGCCTTCCTCCAGAAAGAGAAATCAATTTTGCTTTTGATGTGTTGCCGGATACCATGCCTATCTCCATTCCTTCTTACCGGATGGCTCCGGCAGAATTGAAAGAGCTGAAGGCACAGTTGAAAGATTTGCTTGAGAAAGGGTTTATTAGACCCAGTTCATCCCCGTGGGGAGCACCAGTCTTATTTGTGAGAAAGAAAGATGGCTCCCTACGAATGTGCATTGATTATAGGCAGTTGAATAAGGTGACCATAAAGAACAAATATCCTCTTCCAAGGATTGATGATTTATTTGATCAATTACAGGGTGCCAAGTGGTTTTCCAAAATAGACTTGAGGTCGGGTTATCATCAAGTGAGAGTTAGAGAAGAAGATATTCCCAAGACAGCTTTCAGAATGAGATATGGCCATTATGAATTTCGGGTGATGTCATTTGGGTTAACTAATGCCCCGAATGTGTATCGATTATGTGTTCATGAATTTAATGAATAATGTATTCAGGCCTCTCTTGGATCTATTCGTAATAGTATTCATTGATGATATTCTGGTGTACTCTCGCACAGAATCAGAACATGCCGATCATTTACGTATTGTTCTTGGAATTCTTCGAACTCGAGAATTGTATGCGAAATTTTCAAAGTGCGAGTTTTGGCTAAATTCTGTGACATTCTTGGGTCATGTTATTTCGTATGATGGCATTCGAGTTGATACTCGAAAAAATTGAAGCTGTGAAGACTTGGCCAAGGCCTACGACGCCTACGAAGTTCGTAGTTTTCTAGGATTGGCAGGTTATTATAGAAGGTTCGTAGAGGGCTTTTCATCTATTTCAGCCCCATTGACGAAGCTAACCCAGAAGTCAGCTAAATTTCAGTGGAATGATGCTTGTGAGCGTAGCTTCCAAGAGTTGAAGGACAGATTAACCTCAGCTCCAGTCTTAACACTTCCCGGAAGGGCCAGATGGTTATGTTGTGTATTGTGATGTTTCCGATGCTGGGCTAGGATGTGTATTGATGCAACACGGTAAAGTCATTGCTTATGCTTCGAGACAGTTGCGGAAACATGAAAAGAACTACCCAACTCATGACCTTGAATTGGTCGCAATTCATGCGTTAAAGATGTGGAGACATTATTTGTATGGTGTGCATGTTGATATCTATACAGATCACAAGAGTCTCCAATACATTTTTAAACAAAAGGAGTTGAATCTGCGGCAGAGGCGGTGGTTAGAATTATTGAAAGATTATGATGTGAATATTTTATACCACCCCGGAAAGGCAAATGTAGTAGCTGATGCGCTTAGCCGCCGATCAATGGGTAGCCTATGTGAAGTTCCTTTGGAGAAGAAAGAATTGATTCATGAGCTCCACCAACTAGCTAATCTTGGAGTACGTTTAATTGATTCAGGTGATGCAGGAGTTAGTGTTAGAGATCCCACAGTTTCGTCCTTGAACATGGAAGTGAAAGAGCGGCAATATGAAGATCCTCAATTGAACCATTATAGAGATATATGTCATGCAAAAGAGGAGTCTCCATTTGAAACTTCTATGGATGGGATTCTTAGATACCGTAGGGTATGTGTGCCAAACGTTGCAGAATTGCGTCGTCGGATTCTAGAAGAAGCTCATTATTCTCGATATTCTATTCATCCAGGAGCGACAAAGATGTATCATGATCTCAAGATGATATATTGGTGGGATGGCATGAAAAGAGACATAGCAGAATTTGTAGCTCAATGTCCAAATTGCCAACAAGTGAAGATAGAACATCAAAAGCCAAGAGGATTATTGCAAGCAATGGAAATTCCCACCTGGAAATGGGAAGTGATCAATATGGATTTTATTGTGGGATTACCCCGTTCCCGAGGCAAGTATGATTCTATATGGGTGATTGTGGATAGATTGACGAAAGCAACTTATTTTCTTCCTGTCAGAACCACCTACTCAGCCGAAGATTATGCGAGGTTGTATATCAAGGAGATTGTGAGACTTCATGGAGTTCCGATATCCATTATCACAGACAGAGGAGCACAATTTACAGCCAAGTTCTGGAAATCTTTCCAAGAAGGTCTAGGTACTCAAGTAAAGCTTAGCACGGCATTTCATCCGCAAACTGATGGACAAGCCAAACGTACCATTCAGACCTTGGAGGATATGCTACGAGCATGTGTTCTAGATTTTGGTGGTAGTTGGGATGACCACTTACCCCTAATTGAGTTTGCATACAACAATAGCTACCATTCCAGTATCCAAATGGCTCCGTATGAAGCTTTATATGGAAGGAAGTGCAGGTCTCCAATTGGATGGTTTGAAATCGGAGAAGTACAATTAATAGGCCCTGAGTTGATTCAACAAGCCGTAGAAAAAGTCAAGGTGATCCGAGATCGATTGTTGACAGCCCAAAGTCGCCAAAAATCTTATGCGGACAACCGCCGGCGAGATTTAGAATTTCAAGTTGATGATTGGGTATTTTTGAAGGTGTCACCAATGAAAGGTGTGATGAGATTTGGTAAGAAAGGAAAGCTAAGTCCTCGATATATTGGACCCTATAAGATTATCCGCAAGGTGGGTCAAGTAGCTTATGAATTGGACTTGCCTTCAGAACTTGAATTAGTTCATCCAGTTTTCCATGTCTCAATGCTCCGTAAGTGTGTTGGAGATCCTACGAAGATTGTGCCAATAGATGATGTTCCAGGTGACGAAAAAGCTAGTTTATGAAGAAGTGCCCATTGCCATATTAGATAGGTAAGTACGGAGGCTTCGGAAACAAGGAAGTAGCTTCAGTCAAAGTCTTGTGGTGAAATAACAATCGAGAAGAGATGACTTGGGAAGCGGAAGAGAAGATGAAATCCACATATCCGCATTTATTTCAGTCCCCGGAAGAGATCTATGATGAGACATCGAGATTATGAGGTATGTATGTTTTTCTTTTATGCATATAGGTCGTGTGTGGCCAATTTATATTGCTATTGTGTTGTGGCCCTGTGAGGCAATGTTATTATGGGTTGTTGTGATAGGATGGTAGTGCCATATTACAGGGGAGACTCTGGCAAAATTTTTATAGAATCCCCGATGACTTAACATTCGAGGACGAATGTTCCAAAAAGGGGGAAGAATGTTACACCTTGGAAAAAATTCCCGTTAGCGTACAGTGAATAGACTAACGAAGGGTATGACGTATACGATGTTTTGATAAGTAAGAAATAGCCTTTAATGGTCCTAATTAAGATTTCCAAAGACATTCGAGGTAAGAGAAGAAAGTTGCTAAGGAAAGCGAGTCATAAGTTGTGTGTCGGGCAAGAATTACGAGTATCGAGTTAATGACGTTCTAATGATGCTTTGGGAAAGAGTTATAACGCCCCTTAGATTGTTAATGAGGTGATAAATAAGTGTCAAGAAGGTTCCATAAGGATTGGAGATCAACGAGACGACGGGAACAACTTCGGAGAAACTGTGGATTACACGGCCACTTCCACGGACCGTGTAACCTTATACGGACCGTGGAAGGGTCCGTATAACTCCCAGCAGAGATGGTGACTGGCTGGTGTTGAACCACGACCAGTTCCACGGACCATACAATGTTCCACGGACCGTGTAAGTGTCCGTGGAAGTCCCGACGAGCTGAATTATTCCAATTATATAAGTGTGATCCCACTTCATTATTTTCATTTCCCACACATCTTCATCTCTCTCAAGACCTCTAGAAGGTTCCATATACTTCATCCACAAGAATCAAAAGAAATCAAAGATCAATATCAAACCAACAAGTGAATCAAGAGTGTGAAACACATTAAAGTCATCTAAGTCAAGAAATCTCAAGGGAAGTGAATTAGGGTTTTGGGTGCAAGAAGAGTATTCCACTCAAGACTTATTCTTCCATTAACTAAGGTAAGTTTTATGATCTTTTCATGTTTTTTGAAGTATTGAAAAGTTGAAACACTTGGATTATAGAAGGAAATAGGAAATGGGTCATAAATGTGGCAATAGTGTCATTGTTGAGTAGAAGTTTGGATTGAGTTGTGGATATTGATATGTTGAGATTGTAAATACATTATGAATGACATTTAGAACATGGAATAAGTATTATATGTGAAAGAACGCGACAGTGAACTATGACCATAATTATGGAGAATTTGAAGTGAAATTGTGAAATGTGGAAAATGCAAATGAATGACGATTGTTGTTTATGATATTGTGATTGTTGTTATGAATGTTTGGGAGTTGATATGGAATATGGAGGAAGTTTTATAAAGAAAGGAAATGCTGCCCAATTTTCTCTAAGCTTTAGTAAGCGCGTACTTGTAATTGTTTAGCTAATGTCTATACGAATTCTCTTGAAGGTAAAGACGTGAGCATTAAAGGAGAACGAGCAAGCAATAGAATAGTTAAACGACAAAGGTATGTAAGGCTAGTCCTTTCTTTCTAAGGCATGAATCTTATGACATGAATTTCCTTCTTCTTCATGAATCTCCTATCCCCAGGAAAACTAAGAGCCTATGTTCATGAATAGCCATATGAGATAAGAGATATATTACGAATACGATAATGATAATGATGAGCTTAAGTCTAAAGATTCTAGAGTTCATGATATGATGTTCCTACAAAGCTAATGGTGTTAACTATGATCCATTGATGTTTTCCTTATGTGCACTCACCTTAAAACGTTAGTCCCTCCAAGGTGAGATATAACGATTATGATTACTCCATAACGTAATCGGGGGTTCACGACCTTATGTCACCCCGACATAGCTATAGTTGCCTTCAAGTTCTAATGTATGTTTTGATGATAAATATATAATGATGCTAAGTTATGATAAAGCCATGATATGCCTATGAGATGAATAATAATGATAAGTATATGATATGTACGATGATACGTTCCCACCGCGCCTAATTGGCCGGACATGTCACGCGAATGGTAACTTGTAATTCCACCATGCCTAAATGGCCGGACATGTCACCACTACGGCGGGCTGCTATGATTCTATCGCGCCTAGAAGGCCGGACACGATCATCACTAGTGGTCGCATGAGGGTTACCGGACGCGGTTAACGATAATGATGTATGAATGATATGATGATGTATGTATGATAAGATGATGTATACGCTATGGTAACTCATATGATATGCTACGTATGATATATGTATAAAATGTATCCATTCAAAGAGTACGTATGCCTTATGATTTCTCTATTATGTTATGTCTTCATCTTATGCCTTATGATTTCTCTGTTTGAGAGCACCCATTTTTCAGGTGTCATTGATTATTCTTTTGGTACTTATGTGTATATATATATATATATATATATATATATATATATATATATATATATTCGTATTTTGGACACGACGGGGTCCTGTCCCTTCTATATGTCTAGTACTCTAGTAGAGGCTCGTCGATACACAGTGTGGGTAGTATGGTCTCACAAATTTCTTATTGTATATGTATACATTTTATTTTGAGAGTCGAAGGGCTCATGTATATAAAGTAAATATGTTTCAAATGAAAATAGCTTTCTATGATTATGAGCATAAGAAATATGAATGGCGCAGGATGTGTCACACCCTAACCTTATTAGGGTGTGATGGGCACCCGACCCTCACTTAGGGTCGAGCGAACCTCGACTCTTTCTCGCACACAAAATCACGTCAAACCTTTTAAATCAAATAGATAAAATACATAGTAAATTTTTTTTTTGATTCCAAAGAATAGTCTTCCTCGTAGCCTACAAATTGAACAAATCATTATACAAAACTTCACTACATAACACACACCGACATATCGGCCGATGGAGCCGCATACCGACCGACAACCACACCCACGACGCCGTCTCCCGCAAAATCTCTAACATAAACCAAAATCATAGCATACGAGCACGAGACTCGGCAAGGCTCCGGGAAAAACTGGAGCTCGCCAATCCCGCTAAATCATCTTCTGGCAAAACTCCCCGCCATTTTAAAATTTACGCGGCATGAAACGCCCCCCGAAGAACAAAATGGGGTCGATGCGGAATAATCGAGTATGTAAAGCCGTAAATGCGTAACAAAATCATAAACCAATCCGTATGTACGGAATGCAAACTAACAAATCATAATCGGAATCGATGTACGTAAGTATATCGGATGTAGCCTTATCATGATCGAGGTGCGGAAGATTGATATACGTAATCGTGGTGAGTCGAAGTACGAAAATACGTACCTTATCCGTAATATCAAAACGCTTACTTTTCGTATCATAAATAGTGCAAATCAAAAGCATGCATATAAGACGTAAATATGGTCACCATAACACAACACATCATAACATACACACGCACCCGGACATATACCACGCCGGAAACCGAACATATCATAACACATACACGGTGCATCGGGGACGGATACCACGCCGGAAACCGAACATATCATAACATAGACGCGGTACCGGAACCGACATATACCACGAACCCGGAACCGACCACATCATAATCCATATACTCAGAATCGGGGACGGAATATACCCACGACTTTTGTAACCGTTCACGTAAAATCGGAGACGACATATACCACGGCATCTCGAATCGCCACGACTCGAGACGACATATACCACAAGATCCTTGAGATCGGCATATCATACTCCATATACACGGTAGCCGGGACGGACATATACCACGGTACCGGAACCCGAACACATCATACTATTAGAGCATTCATAAATGTATTATTTAAACCGAATGCTTATATCAAAATTTTTATGCGTTACTTGTATCAAAATACTTGTATCAAAATAC
>NC_081342.1:51473600-51488369 GCF_029784015.1 Lycium ferocissimum | reverse complement strand
AGAATTCTCTATACCCTTCTTTATTTCTTATTATCATGCTTGTATCGTATCTCTTTTCTTTATCATGTGCGTATGTAGCTCTTTATAGTCATGGACTCATAATTTCCATTATTTAGGAAGATCATGGAAAAATAAGAAGATTCATGCCATAGGAGTCATGCCTTAGAAGGAAAGGATTAGCCTTACATACCTCTTTCGTTTAACAATTCTCTCACTTAATTGTTCTCCTTCAATGCTCACGTTTCTACCTTCAAGGTCGCATCAACGTTAGCTAATCGATTATGAGCATTACGTGCTCACTAATACTAGAGAAAAATTAGGCGACATTTCCTTTATTTATACAAATTTCCTTATATTACATTTCAACTCCCAAGCAGCTATAACAACATTCACAATATTATAAGCAACAATCATCATTCATCTACATTATCCACATTTCACAATTCCACTTCAATTCCTCCATAATCATGGTCATAGTTCACTATTATGTTCTCTCACATATAGTATGCATTAGAAATGTTCTAAATGTCATTCATAACATACTTACAATCACAATATCAATATTCATGACTCATTCCAAACTACTATTCCATGATCTCATTATTCTCATCTTTGTGACCCATTTTCTATCTCCTTCCATCATCTAAGTCTTTCAACCTCTCATTACCCTAATCAATAGGGAAAGATCATAAAACTTACCTTAGATAGTGTAGGAATAATCCTTGAGTGAAAATACTTCTCTTGCACCAAAACCCTAGTTCACTCCCATTGGAATTCCTTGGTTTGGATGAACTTCATAGTTCATACACATGATTTTTGTTGGTTTGATGAAGTTGATCACCGACCTCTCTTGGGTTCATGTGGATGAAGGGTGGAGAGGGTTCGGTGTTCTTGAGGTGTGAGGTGAAAATGAAATCAAATAAATGAACTTGGTCTCTTATATTAATTTTCAAAAAGGCCCCGACTCAATTCTACGGACCAACATACGGTCCGTATAAATTATATAGGACGTATGCGGTCGTATATTTGGTCCAGTGGAGCTGCCATTCTAGGCAGGATATACGGTTGAATATATGGCCCATATGTTTTATACGGCCGGTATGTTTGGCCGTATAATGCCCAGCTTCCCAAAGTTCGTTCTTGTCGACTCGTTTGACCTCCAATCCTTATGGAACCTTCTTGACACTTGTTTAACACCTCAATACCAATCTAAGGGATATTATAACTCTTCTCCAAACATCATTAAGCCATCATTAATTCGATACTCGTAAATCTTACCCGACACACAACATATACCTTGCTTTCCTTAACAACTTCCGTCTCCTACCTCGAATGTCTTTGAAATCTCATTTAGAATCATCAAATGTTATGTCTTACTTACCAATACATCGTATACTTCATGCCCTTCGTTAGTCTATTCACTGTACCTTAACGGGAAATTTTTTGAGGTGTAACAGTATCCTCACTATGAAATCTTTCGCTTGAGCCCATGTTGTATTGAAATACCGTTCATTCTTATTTGTTTCACACTTGAACAGAAGCAATAATACTTACATGATTTACCTTCTTAAGGTTAATACCAACACCCCCGTTGTGGCCCTGTTAACTCTCTCATAATCTACCTTATTGTTGTACAATTTCCACATTGGATTTTTCGCCCCTCTTCCATTCTACGGCCCATATCTTGTATCATCTCATTCTTACTCCTCCGCTTGCCACATTGCCTCGGAATTTCGAAGATAATTCCTTGATTGTCTTTTTTAATTACCGTCTAATTGCTACAACTATTAAACCATGAGGGAATTGCCTTTATCCCTATGCTTCTTTCTTCAATTCCATCACTACCCATAGATCGTCTCGCATATTAGTCATTTCCATCGATGTAGCTCATAACCGTTGTATACTCCATCTTTGTATCGTCCTTTGACTAAGCCTATAACCGACTAACCTTTCTCGTAATCTTTCCTTGGGACCTCTACCACGTATCTCATCGGGGATGCAATTACATTTGTTGTTGTCTTGACATACATATAAAGTCAGTCCATTGATCATTCATAATCAAACCTTGTTTCTTCTTTTGTCTTACTTCTCATCCTTTTTCTCGAATGATTTCGTTCAAAGGATAATAGTCCTAAGCATATTTTAGAGTACCATTGACTTTTTTTTTTTTTTTTTATAAAACTGTAACTTAAGGTTCAATGTCAATCCTTTGATACTCTTCTCTAATCAGTTCACACTACCATAGGAGTATTGTCCCCTGCCATCTCAACATATTGATAACAGGGTCACATGGTCCTTTTAGAATTCTTTGGAGAGATGTTGTATAAAGTCACTCTTCATGCATGGGATATCTTACTCAACTAATGGTTCTATATTCCTCGTCATGATTTAATTAGTCACACATTACTTACAATATGATTCAAAAACTCAATCACTTCATGACACCTATTACCATTCCTACTTAGTGTTAGAATATCCACAGGGTTTGATTCCCTTCCACTCTCTGTTTATCGGGTTTCTGGTCTAGTAGGCCTTTCTTCTATTTGCCTTACTTCTGCCCTTCCTTCTCCGTTTCTAACATGTCTTTCTTTCCTTCTATCTCCTTTTTTTCTACTACACACATCACACATACCGAGCATTCATTATTTATCGTTCTTTTGTTTCATTGATCAACCTTATCTTATTTTCGCTCCCCTTCATATCAGTAATAACAACCTCCTGTCATGTAACTGTTCGAGTAAATTCCTGGATAAATAACCTGAACTATATCCCAGAATACAGCTACGGTCATAAGGTCAACCAATTGCCAGGCAAAGAGCTTTCGTGAATACATCCCTTTTGATCTCTTTCCGCGTGGGATCACCGAGTTCAATAAGGCTGACTCATAGTTACATGAAAATTTTCCTCCGCTATTATCATGGGGTGAAGTCTAACTTAATAATATGAATCGGTGTTACATGCATCGGCCTATACGTATACATCAAGTTCATTTCATAACTCAATCTTCCAAAGCATAAGAGGGCTAGCCAAATTCTTCTAACTTGCAACTTTTTCTGGAATGCTTACCTCTTCAATTCTTCTTAGTATATAAAACTTCTTTCTACCTCAAGCACATCATTTTCCCTTCTCTTATTTCTTATTCTATCCTGACCTAATCATTTTTCCTTTCAGCTTAATACATACTTGCTACACTTATCCCGCATTTGACTACTAACCTCGTCTCCCATCACTCGTTGCTGGGCCCCTTCCTTTCTTCTTGCCATAATCCTACCTAAAGTCTTTATAATTTCCCTTAGATTCCTGGAAAAATTTCGGCAGAGTTTCCTTTGCAAACATTACAATCCCAAACTTTTGCACACGACCCGTAACACGTCTCTACCTTGGGAGGCCACATATGGAAACACGTATGATATACAACTTAACCGCACAGGGCTGATTACTATAAAAGAATATAAAATAATAAGGCTTGTCTCATAAGTTGTACCTGAACACCCCTTCTAGAACTCCATTTAAGCATTACGTCAATCAACTCCCTTCACGGAGGTTTACTTACTCGTAATTATTTACTTACGCGTAATCATACTTCTAGCTATCACTGGGTCACCAACAGGTATAGACACCTCAAAATGTTTGACTGGCTTAAGTTTCATCCCAATACGGTCGGCAACATCAGGAGTAATATATATATATATATATATAGAAGTATACCCCTAATCAATCAATGCATATATGTCATAAGAGGACACCGATAATATACTTTGTGATAGCGTCGGGGAAGACTCGAATCACGTGGTTTTGCTGGTGCATGAAGCGATCTTGGGGACCGCTCGAACCCCGATGCTCCTCTACCTCTGCCACGGCCTGCTAGTGTCTACAAGCTTTGCTTCGGAGGGCGTACCGATAATGAAGTGCCAGCGCTAATCCATAGGCCGAACCTTATCTCTACCTGCGTAGCGATGGGCGATCGCGCTTAAAATGGCTCCGGCCGAGCGTAGCATAACAAATAGAACCGAGCGACACGGTCCAGAACGTGGCTTACCATGCTGAGTACATCGTGGTGTATATAATCTCATCTGGGCTGAATCATCCCTGTTCTGGGAACTAGAAGCTCTAAAACTCTGAACTGACCCCAAACAAGCAGATATATCAACCCTGGTTGGTGACCTATCTATTAGGATGTCAGCTCAGCGGTTGAAGTTGGTGCACTCCTTTTTTTCCGGAGATGCCAGGAGTCAGCATGGTCTTACGTATATACAGATATGTACATGCATATGTTTATGGGTATGGCGGGGCCCTGTCCCAGCCACCTTATGTTATGCTTCCATTAGAGGCTTGTAGACAGTTATGTACAGTCAGATGATGTCCACACTTGAAATTGCATTTGTCATCACGGTCGATTATGATAGTCTTACCAGCTCATATAGCATGTTCAGTATTTTCATACAGATGAGTCTTTCAGAGCAGTTGATATATGCATGTTCCCTATGAGATATTGCGAGTCACATGATGTCCCTATCGGCCCACCTATGTTTATATTCATGTCAGATGTAGGTCAGGTGGTACTTGACTAGTACGATTAAGTGCCCGTCATGGCCCTCCAGTTTGGGTCGTGACAAGAAGTTGACCTTCTTTTATCATCTGATTGAATATTGATTGTTTTAAAGTGCACATAGTAGTTCAAATCATTTTTTTAAGAAAAATATGATAGTCTTAGGTTCTATAACTGGATTAGTAAAAGTTTTCTTTCAAAACGAATGATGGAGTCTTGTTTTGAAGCTTTGAGTGAGTTTCAGAAAAATCAAGTAGCCTGTTTTTGAGTCTTGTTAAGATTTGTAACTTGCACCTTCTATTTTCACTTGAACTGTCTGCCTTAATTTGATTATGAGGAACTTTTTGATCAATAAAACTTGTTTGTTTTGCTTGGATGTCTTTCTTAACACCTAGATTGCTGTCAAAAGATTTTAAAAAGAATGAGGAGTTAATCTCTTGAATATAGTTGATCCTGGACCACTATAATTTTAGTAATTTGCTGCTGCTAGGAATTTTTGCATAAACTATCCTTTTATTTATGAGTATAATAATTATGGGCTTGAAAGCATTGTAATTCATTTTTTGGCTTTGTAGATTAAATAATTGACCTTTTGTACACCTATTTTTGTGACCTCCCCTATCCGTTGGTGGGTTCAATGAGGCCCACTCACTTTCCTAGATTGAGTTGACCTCAACCATGGAAGGACTAAGCATTTGGAGCATATTTAAAGCGGACATATTTTTTATACGCATTTTTCTGTTGGGCTTGGTAGGCCCAACTCCCTATCTCTTATTACTTATTTGTCAAAATTGATGAAAAATGTGCTTTATGGAACCTTTAAAAATTGTCACGTATTAGAATCACCAAAAAATAATTTTTTAAATACAAAACTGATTTTTGACAAATACTAGCATGCAAAATATTTTTGAGACTAAAATTGCTACCTATGAATAAAAATGGACATTTCCTTTAAATGAAAACATGATTTTTGGACAAAAAATGGACTTGACTAATTTTATAGACTTGAGACAAAAAATGATTGTGGACTGTGTACATGTGGACATTTTGGACAAAATATGGACTTAGACTTTTTTGAATTAATTTCGACTAAAAGACTAAAAATCTGAAAATATAAAATATGGTTAAAATATGGATAGTAATAGTATGCCAAAAATGATTTTATAAAACTTAAACTAAAAACCTTTTTCTAAACTCGGGTGGGCTTACGTAGTGTTCTACTTAGGTTAACGCCTTCGGGTTTTAACCTAGGTGTTCTAGCCCGAAACCCAAAACGCCCAATTTTGGGCAAAACTCTACCATTTTTATTTCTTGAAAATGAGTATTTTTTGCATAAATGGCCAACCTTCATTTGCAGAAATATAAAACAAAAGCAGTTTTTATCAAAAAACAATTTATATCTACAAGGCATACTATTACAACTTGTAGGTCAATCGTATTTTACGGATCCTTAATACCGGGGTGTCTAACGCCTTCTCGGGGGATCACCAGAACCCTTACTTAGGCTTTGGTATAGATTGGTTTCTTTTAAAACTTAACCTTTTTAAAGGAGCCCTTTCGAACTGGTTTTCCTAACTTACCTATAGGTTAGGTGGCGACTCTAAAACGATGTTCATTTAGAGAACCATCCACGTAGAAGAATATTTTTTCCTTTTTTCTGGTACGATTGACAACCGTACTTCCCCGGCACAATTTCCTTTTTAAATGAGGCAAGTGCAAATCTGAATAAAAAAAAATAGAACCGCTACATGGAACATCCTGAAGTCACACTATCTCCTTAATATATAACTTCGCGTAATCCTTGACTGAATAAGTAGTCCTGACAGGTAGAAAATGTGCTGACTTCGTGAGTCTATCAACAATCACCCATATCGAGTCAAACCTGTGCTGGGAACGAGGTAAGCCTGTAATGAAATCCATATTAATCGCCTCCCATTTCCAAGTCGGAATCTTTATATCCTGCGCCAATCCACTAGGCTTCTGGTGCTCAAACTTTACCTGCCGATAATTAGGGCATTGGGCCACGAACTCCGCTATATCCTTCTTCATTCAATTCCAACAATAAAACTCTCTGATATCATGGAACATCTTCGTTGACCTTGGATGAATTGAATAGCGGGAATAACGAGCTTCTTTCATAATCTGTTGACGTAACCCTATAATATCCGAAACACACAATCTACCTCGATACCTCAGAACTCCGTCTCTGGAAATCTCAAAAGGTGACTTCTTTTTATGTGGAGTTGTCTCCCTGTACCGAATCCGAGAAGGATCATTAGACTGTTGTTCCTTAACGTTAGCTACTAAGGATGATGTCACTGTACCCTGAACTGTAACTCCTGCATCACCTGAGTCCAATAATCGAATTCCTAGGCTGGCTAACTGATGAAGCTCCTGAGATAGCTTCCTTTTCTCTACTTGCAAGTAAGACAAACTACCCATAGATCTGCGGCTAAGGGCATCGGCAACTACATTTGTCACACCCTAATTTTCGATAGGGCATGATGGGCACCCGACCCTTACATAGGGCCGAGCGAACCCGCTGACCCTCGCAATACTCATAAACATGCTGGGCCCTTAAATCATGACATGAATGCATAATGAAAGTTTTTCAAAGAACAACATACTTTTAGACCTTCTCAAATCAAATAAAATTTGTAATCATAACAAATCTGTAACATAATGCATAATGATATATCGGCTTACATAGCCGTTTACAAAACTGACATATCATACACTCGACTCTGTCTGCAAAGTCTCTAACATAACCCAAGATACTACAATTTTAACACTCTGACTCGGCAGCACTCCGGGAGAAAATGGAGCTCGCCAATCCCACCAGAACATCTTCTACTCATCTGTATATACGCGCGGCATGAAACGCGGCCCGAAGAAAGGGGTCGGTACGGAATATGTGCGAGCATGTAAAGCATGGCATACAGAAAATGAGGTCATAACCGAAGTAAGGAGTACAGAAAGTGAGCATAATAACCAGAATACCAAAGTGCTTGCATCTGAAACACAAATCGTACACCAGAGGTACAGAAGACAAATATAATAATCAGAATGCCAAAATGCTTACTCCTGAAATACGAATCATGCATATCAATGTCATGTATCATATCCGGCCCATAATGGGACTGAGTGACATAAGCGAATAATCATCATATACATATGCATATATAACGTGTCCCGGCCCTCCAGTGAGGGACTCGGCAAATAAGATCATCATATCATCATCTCATCATCATATATATATACTGTGCCCGACCCTCTAGTGAGGGACTCGGTGGATAGAATCATCATATTATCATATTATCATATCATATATCACATACGGTCCGTAATGGGACCCGACGGACAGAACGTGGTTGCCACTCCATCTTTGGAGCCACAACACATCATACTTCGGAATATTGTATACCTCCAAACACATCATACTCCGTATCACATCATACTTCGTAACACATCATACTTCGTATCGCATCATACTTCGGAAAACACATCATACTTCAGAATATAGCATAGTGCGCACGATAACATACCGGCCCGGGACTCGGCGAAAGATGTAACAACAGAACACACGAGCAGAGTCGTGAGTAACCATATGCATATAAGACATCATTACAGACTCAACAGAATGATCAAAACAAACCCTCATTTAAAAGCCAAAACAATAGTCAAATCAAGTTTCCTCCGAATGTCTCTCGGGAACATACCAAATAGAAATTTAGAAATCATAGTTACGTATCAAAATCATATGCATGAAAATCCTCATTTCAGACTTAACAGATAAGTAAGTAACCATACTCGGGGGTCGGAATGATAGCCACATTAAGTTCTTTCAAAAATAGGTCGTTGGAACCAAACATAGAAAAGTCTCGGGGGCCCACGGACAGACATCAACCCAATCCGAGCCCGCCTATGAAAATTAAAGTCATTATACGTTATCGAACTTTCTACGGACATTTCGAAGCGATCCGGTTCTGTCTATGAAAGTTACGGACATTTTTAGACATAGGATCCTTTGGGAACAAAACCGTTTATACCACATTTTAAATCCAATCATATCAAAGACATAAAGACCATATTAAGGATGCCAACATCAAGAAGCAAATATGAACCATAAACATGCTCGGCACTTAAGAATGGAGTTACCCCAAGGCACAAATCATGTCATATCTTACTTCTGTCTAAGACATGCCAAAAGAAGGAAAGAGTAAGCTTTACATACCTCGTCCACTTCCTAAACTAATCCGAACTTACGTCTCGGCTTCTCAAAATCTACAACAACGTCATTAAACACCAAACATTAGCTTTAAGTACTTAAGGATTCAATCCCAAGCCATCACTTCATTTACAGAAATTTGGGCAGCATTTCCCCTATAAGTTCAACAACCCCGAGAATTCAACTCGGCCAATATCATCAACAACAATACCAACAACCATTCCAACAACATCAATAAGTAATTTCAAACGCATTCTAACATTGGTAATTCTTTTCTACATAATTCGACGACATTCCGTTGGCATTCGACTCAACCACATATAATCAAACCAACATCAATGCTCGCACGTTCAATTACTAATCCGAGATCATTCAAACAATATTCAAGAACACTTTAAACAATTCACACAATATTTCAAGCAACCCAACCAATGTACCACTTCACCCGAAAACTACCAAACCCGAGAGCAACAACACAACACATTCTCTTTCTTCCAAATTCATAAACTACACTAATAATTCACACGTTGACAACATCATTCTTACAAATGCAAGAACTATATACAATTCACGTTAGCTTCTAAAACAGCCCACCACAATTACCACTTCAACTTGGATCATTAAACTCTCATTATCAACATAAAATTCATAACAACAACAACCAAAATACTAAATAACATTAGTTCATTCCTTGTACACCAAGCAGCCCCTAGTCACGGCTACAACACCAACACCACAATTTTATGAATTTCATTCATTTCTACACTCCACAACATGTACAAACATCTATGAAAACATGTAAACAAGATTAAACCTCACCTTCTCCATTTGTCTTCACTACTCGGCTAGGATTGTGAATTGCAAGAACGGATGTTTTGCTTGCTCCAACAACCCCTCCACGTTGTAGAGGACCTTCCAATTAGTAGAAAAGCTATAAGAAAATAATTATTTTTGATCAACTCTCAAGGCTTGTTCGGCCAAGCTATGGCCGAATGGCCTCTCTTGTTCTTTCTCCGTGCTTCTTGAATTTTCTAAGTGATGAAAATGATGAAGATGATTAATTAGACATCACTTAACTAAATATATTAAGCTTCCATGTGGGCCTTGGCCCACACCCCATGTGGCCGGCCACTTATGGCCATTTTCATAAAATAGCCAACTTTCCATAATTAGCTTTTAACCCCAAATTTTCCTTAATATTCCATACCAACACAATCATAAGCAACTTATGCCTTAAAACAAAATCGTGGTTAAAAGTCTCTACCTCGTACTCCGAAATAGTCTTGTCCTTAACTTTTCATGGTTAACTCGGATTATCCCAATGCACAAAATACGGGATATAACAACATTTGCCTTCCTTGGATGGTATAAAATATCAATATCATAATCCTTCAACAGCTCCAACCATCGCCTCTAATGCAAATTCAACTCTTTCTGCGTAAAGATGTACTGAAGGCTCTTATGATCTGTGTAAACATCAACTTAAACACTATATAAATAATGTCTCTAAACCTTAAGAGCATGAATCACCACAGCTTACTCTAAATCATGGGTCGAAAAATTCTTCTCATTCTTCCTCAGCTGCATTGAAGCATAAGAAATAACCTAACCATGTTGCATCAACCCACAACCCAATCCAATGCCCGAGGTGTCATAATATATAAAATAACCCTCTGATCCCTGTGGAAGTGTCAAAACCGGTGCTGAAGTCAGCCTGTTCTTCAAATCCTAAAAACTCCACCGACAAGCGTCTGTCCACTAGAACTTAGCTGCCTTCTGCGTCAATTTCGTCAATGGCGCAGGAATAGAGGAGAAACCCTCTACAAATCTCCTGTAATATCCTGCCAACCCTAGAAAACTACGAACCTCAGTCAATGTTGTGGGTCTAGGACAAGTCTTCACGTCCTCTATCTTTTGAGTGTCAACCCTGATGCCTTCATCTGATACAATATGCCCCAGAAAAGCCACAGAATTCAACCGGAACTCACATTTGAAGAGCTTCGCGTGCAACTTCTTTTCCCGAAGAACCCTGAGCATAACACACAAATGATCCGCATGCTCAGCCTCTGATCTAGAGTATGTATACTAGAATGTCATTGATAAACACAATCACAAACCGATCTAAGAAGGGTCAGAATACGCGATTCATCAAATCCATAAATACTGCTGGCACATTATTCAACCCAAAAGACATCACAACAAACTCGACATGGCCATATTTGTTCTTGAATGTCATCTTCGGAATGTCTTTCTCTCTGACCCTAACCTGATGATAACCTGATCTCAAGTCTAACTTTGAAAATCATCTTGCACCTTGCAACTGATCAAATAAGTCATCAATCCTTGGAAGCGGATACTTGTTCTTTATCGTCACCTTATTCAACTGTCTGTAATCTATATACATTCACAACGAGCCATCTTTCTTTCTTACAAATAACACTGGTGCTCCACGGCGACGTACTAGGCCGAATAAAGCCCTTTTCGGGAAAATCTTTCAACTGCTCTTTCAATTCCTTCAACTCAACAAGGGTCATCCTATAAGGAAAAATAGATATAGGGTGAGTATCTGGTAGCACATAAATAGCAAAGTCAATCTCCTGCTTTGGAAGGCCTGGAAGTTCATTTAGAAATACATCTAGGAATTCATTAACCATCGGAACAGACTGAAGGGTCGGTGGTTCTGCTTCTTCATCTCGGACTCGAACAATGTGATAGATATAACCTTTTACGATCATCTTCTTTGCCTTGAGATAGGAAATAAACCTACCTCTTGACGAAGCTGTATTACCTTTCCATTCTAGCACTTGATCTTCTGGAAACTGAAATTGGACCATCTTTGTTCTGCAATAAACATTAGCATAACAAGAAGCCAACTAGTCCATGCCATTAATAACATTGAAGTCCACTGTGTCCAACTCAACCAAGTCTGCTACAGTATGGCGATTGGAAATTATAACTACACAGTTCTTGTATACTCATCTTGCTATCTCCGGATCTCCAACAGGTGTAGACACCTCAAAAGGCCTAATCATTTCAGGTTCTATCCTAAACTTACCAGCAATAAAAGTAGTGACTTATGATAAAGTAGAGCCTGGGTCTATCATTGCGTACACGTCATGGGAGAAAACACATAATATACCTGTAACAACATCAGGCAATAACTCAAGATCCTGGCGACCAACCAGTGCATAGATGTGGTTCTGAGGACTGCTCGAACTAGATGTTCCACCTCTGCCTTTACCATGACCAGCTGATGTCTGAAAGCCTTACCTTATAGAGCGTACCGATGAGGAAGAACCAGCTGCAGATCCTGTCGGCTGAACTACACCTCCACCACCTCTCGACGGATAATCTCGCATAATATGGCCTGGCTGACCGCAGGTATAACACACATCTGAACCCAAACGGCACTGTCCGCCGTGCAACTTACCACACTGAGCGTATCGTGGTATAGATGGCCTCATCTGGCTAGAATCACCTCTGAATTGGGAACTGGTAGCCCTGGACCATTGGCCTGACCCAGAATAAGTGGGTCGATCAAAAATCGATCCTGGAAACTGTGAAGGTGAACTAGCCACTGAATAGGCTAAACGCCTAGGGAACTGCTACCTATGACCACCCCGGTGCACATCAAAAGACCTAGAAGATCTAGCTCTTTTGCTCTGACCCCTATCATGCTCTTGATTAGCTTGCCTGAATACGAGAGATATCCATACCCTTCTGAAGTGAAGCCGTCATGCAATCATTAATCAAGCGCGGCCTAAGTCCAATCACAAAATCGGTGTACCAGATCCTCTTTCTCAGTTACAATTGTGGGATCATACCTGGATAGTCAGTTAAAGAGAAGACTCTACTCCTGCACACTTATATTCCCCTGGCGTAAATTTGTAAATCTATCAACTCGAGCCCATCGGGCCTCCGTTGGCAAATAATGTAGAAGAAAGGCCTCAGCGAACTCCTGACATACTGCTGGAGGTGCATTAGCCCCTCTAGACAACTCCCAGATCTCATACCACTGGACATCAGCATCTCGCAAACGGTAAGAAGCCAACTCTACTGACTCAGTGTCAGAAGCATGCATTACCCTCAATGTCCTCAGCATTCGATCTATAAAATTATGCGGGTCCTCATCTGGTTTTGATCCAAAGAATACTAATAGCTCTGTCGGCATAACCAGTGCCCCGTTACTGAGCCTGAGCGGCTATTAACTGAGTCAATAACCGAATAACATCTCGCATCTCCTGGCCTGATGCATCTTGTGGAGGAACTGGGGATATTGTAGTTGTAGCC
The DNA here is from genome assembly GCF_029784015.1 of Lycium ferocissimum. Taxonomy (NCBI): domain Eukaryota; kingdom Viridiplantae; phylum Streptophyta; class Magnoliopsida; order Solanales; family Solanaceae; genus Lycium; species Lycium ferocissimum. The sequence continues at coordinate 51,475,302 of NC_081342.1, read as the reverse complement.
CTTCTGGGATCCACTGGGACGGAAGGGCTCTGAGAAGACTGAGATAGGGCCTTACTCTAGGACTCACCCTGGCCCGCATCTACTAGTGGCACCCGACTGGTACTCTCATCTGTCGTAAGCTTTCCTATATGGCCAGCTGAACCTCTCCTCGTCACAGGCATCGCTAAAATCACAGTACGCTATTAGAAAAGAAATCCTGTTGGTACAGCTCCAACACACAATCTAAGATAAGAAAGAAAGATAATCTTCCTAAATACCTTGCAGCCTCCTGCTTATAAGTGTGGTGCACAACACATCATAAACAAGACTCTGCTACAAAGGGCTTGTAGACAATCTTAGGATACAACTGCTCTGATACCAAGTTTGTCACGACCCAAACCGTAGGGCCATGACGGGTACCTGGGCCCTACTTACCGAGCACCGCTAATCATACTTTCATATCATAATCATAAACAAGAGTGGACCACAAGGATCATCAGATGGAAATATGCTAAATCGTAAGAGAAATATGGTGAAAAAGGGATAAGCCCGAAAAGACATACTATATGACTATGCTGGAAAAAATTCTGCAAGCTGACAAGGCCATCATGGAATACTATACAACAAAAAAATATAGGCCGAAGGGGCCATACTTCGTCTAAATAACCCATGACTATCTAAAAGCCTCTCTTTGGAGTATATAACATAACAAGGTCGGGATGGGGCTCCGCTATACCCATATGTACACAAAATTATAACGCACCAAAAACACAAGAGCAACTTCGGAACAAGAGAAGTGCTCCAATATCAGCTGAACAATAACCTACAGGGGTGGATCATCAACCTTTCTACCTAAACATGCGAGCATGAAATACGGCCCAGCGTAAAAGGAAGTCGATGAAGGATAAAGTACTGAGTAAGGCAAGAAAGTAACATGAAAGAGACATAAAAGTACATAGGATGAAATGAATGCAACCTGTAAGTTTGAACTGCCTCAGAGGGCTAATGGTATGCATAAATACTGTGCATGTATGCATATATGCATATAAAATGCTGGGTCATACATATATATGAGTGTATAACGCCTGTCAAGCCTCTGTGGGCATCCTATCATATCATTTCGGACTCTGTGGGCATCATCATCATCATCACGTGACCAGTTGATCAGGTGGTAGTGAGTATATAACGTCGTCACCTTCTCCATACCCCAAATATATATATAATACATAATATACGCATATATAACGCACGAGGGTCATAGGTACGTACATATATATATATATATATATATATATATATATATATATATATATATATATATATATATATATATATATATATATAATTCAATGCATGAATATGATAAAGAGTACATCCTGAATTTGTCGGAGCGACGTACGATCGTTACACCTCTGAACATCGTTATAAGATAGCATTTCCATCAACAAGTGACTTTATGAATCATACTGAATCTAAAGAATCCCTAGCTACTAGGAATAGAATCATTATGGAGTAGCGTTACGTTTACGTTTCATTCATCATAAGGATCATGCCAAAAGAAAGAAAGTTAGCCTTAACATGCCTCAAGTCTGCAACAAAATCCCACAATGAAATTGTCGGGCCAGTATTCCAATCTCCTTAGTCACTACAGTACACCTAGCAGCCAACAACACAGCAACAACCTCATATAAGTCTCTTTAATTCCACATCAATACTCACCCCA